>NC_133985.1:7878787-8181818 GCF_047716275.1 Strix uralensis
GATGAAATACACAAAACAATTGTAGAAAAGGTCTCTAAATTTTAGGCTACTATTTTAGCCCCAGATAATTAATCACTTAGGTATGTGATTGACATAAAGCTCATGACAAGTGCTAATGACATGACCTGCTTTATTATGTATCTAACCTTGTATTTGTAGGACCAGAGCATGAGCTTTGAAGTTGAGCATCTGATTACTCGAAAAGAAGAATTTTTTCTTATGACACTAACTGTCTCATACACGAGTTTTCCACAGAGAGAGAATTTTTAATTCTAATTTTCCTATTTTATAGAAAATAAACACTTATTTGGGAAAACAGTTTACAGATCAGGATCCCTTGAAAGACTGCAAACCTATCAGCGATGTAACACGAAATTTTGTCACCAGTTTTGCGCTTTTACATTTGGTGAGATTGGTAGTTTAACATCTGCTGTCAAAATCAAGATAGACCTCATAATCACTGTAATTGTTTTCTACCTTTTTCACCATATTCAAGAAGAAAATGTGCATCAATACCAAAATCAGAAGGTCATTGGGCTTAAAGGCAAAACTTTCAGGAACAATGTCAAAACATGTGACCTTTAGCAGTTAATAACAACTCAGTGGACAAAGTCTCATACATTTTTAAAGCACATGGAGTCCCCCAGGGTTCCCAGAAAGTGTAGACTTGCTGGCCAATTTTTGCTTATGCATTTGTTTCCTACAATAATGAACAGGATGGTAAAAAAATATAGGGAAATATTCACTGGTCTCTAAGGCTTTCAAAGGTTTTAAAAAGCAAAGTGATTTTAGCTTCATTACATTGGGCTAAAAGTGAAGAACAAAGACAGACTGAAGTTGCTGGCAGTATAACTGCCAATTATTTAATTAATTTCTTAATTAACAGGGAAAGTAGATCTGTGGTCTATGTTTCTAAAACAGTAGTTTTATTTTGTCCAAAAGCAGTTTATATTTTCTCCTCTTCCTCTATATATTTATCAGAATAAAGCTATGCAGTGGAAGTTCATACGTGAAATAAAAACCACACTTAAGTGTCGTCTAGTGATAAACTTGTTAACTGGATATTATTTTTTTTTAAGTATTACAACTTCTTTCACAGATTAGCCAGGAAAGATCATACAGTACTATATCTAGTTCATCTATCTGTATCAGCCCTCTTCAGTCTGAGACACTTGGCTGTTAAAGTATTTTTTGGATATGGGATGTATGCATACATCTACAGAAAGTAAAACTGGGCCCTACTTAACATCTACTTCTAGAGCTCATCAGTTAAGGGAAGGTGATGGATTTCTTCTGGAAGACTGAGCTACATCTTCACCCAGCAACAGCTAGACAGCAACACTGAGCATGACAAGAGGAAGGAGACATACTCTCTTTCACCCCTAGGTTAACCAGTAAACAAGCCAGCAGCAAGAGAGTGGCCAACAACATTGGGTAAAGAAGTATTGCCAACTGGATGCTTCTAAAGAAACGTTTAAAAAGAATATAAAAAGGCTGACATTAAAAAAGTCAGCTCTTTTTCATCAACACTAAATTAACCCTAACTCTCCTAGTTAGGAGTACATTTTAACCTGCTGTCTAATATTTATTCTAGTAATCAGAAATTTTGCGGTTCAGTCAAAAGCAATGAACTGAACAGTCCTAAAAATGAGCTTTCTCAAGTGCACTTCAGTCTAGAGATTTTTTTGCCTTTTTTTAAAAAATAAGAGTTCTAACATGACAGATGAAACAAAGTCACTTTTAAAGAACATATAAATTTTAATCATGTGCAATTGCAGTGGAAGATGTTTAACAAAACCAACTCGATTGATGATTTTGTTTTAGCCATATGAGCAAACTAACCTTAGACATTTAAAAAAAGGGTCAAAATCAACCCAAAATATAAAATATATATATAAAAAATGAGTGAACTGAAACCTACTAGCCCCACACATTCTGACCTACACAGGTAGAGTTCATATTGACATTAGATATACGTTAAAATTACCAAACTCATCATGAAAGTGAAGTTTTTCAAGTCTTGTTTGCTGGTGGCATGAATGTCTACAAATACACACCAATTATGAATATATTAGCTTAATTAAGCTGTTTTACATACACGGTAAAACATTTAAATGATATTCTGTGGATTTTAACAGCCATTACAAGCCCAGATGATTTCACTTTGATTAGCATCCTGTATTGATGTCAAAATCTGACTATAACATCTGATGCAAAAAGCAATCTTCAGAGAAATTCTTACTTTATTTGCCGAGGAAAATGTTAGACACTGAAAGTAGAAGGAAAATACAGTATTCACAGAAACCATTCATCCATTTGAGTTTTATTATCTGGGAACTTGGCATCTTCCAGAAACATGGATTTGAAAAATGACCAAATTTTAAAAATTTGAGAAGTGTATCAGATCAATTCAAGAACACAAATGGAATCAGTCTCTGAGCCTCTGGGAAAGGATTTTCTATGCTGCTTCTCAGAAACATTCTTGTAGTCTTACAACAGAAAATCTCAAGCATCCTGATGACAAACATGAAATATTCTAGAAATTTCCCCCTCTAGCAAAAACATGTTCTTCTCTGGTAGACTCTAAATTAGTTTTATTTATCAATTTTCAGTGTTTGCTTCTGCAAAATATTATTTGAGAGTGTTCTGTAAGACAGCATGCAAGAGCACAATAACTTGTCCTTGGATGCCCATGGATAACCACATAAGAACATATTTTGGAGACATTTTTCACATCTGTACGCATACATAGATTTTATATATACATTCATATATAAAAGCATTCCTATATATATTTTATATCTAAATATATAAATATATAAATATGTATCTTCCTGATATCTTCATAGCCCTTAATTTACGGTAAAATCTGAAGAAAAGGAGATAGAAACACTATAGTTATGTTCTCTAGATCTTTTCTTGATCTGGAGCATATTCTCCTACATGCCTCATTTCCCTGAAATGAACCTGTCCACATCTCTTGAATAATATATGAACTGCTTTCACTAATATAATATTATCCTATTTGCTCAGCCATTATTGGGCATTAAGGTATTAATGGTATTAGTAGACCACCCTTGTAAATTCAGATAGAGGATAAATACAGTTCTGGATGCACAGAAATAATTTATCCAGTAATTCATAGCAAAAAGAACCCTACGATTACTTTGCAAATAAAGTATAGTCTCACAAATAATGAAAAAATATCTAACTCATTTCGCATCCACTCACACTGGCAGAATATGCCATATGGGATCCTGATGACAGAAAGGTCACCAAGAACAATGCAGCCTTCCTCGCCCACACTGCCAGTAGGAACCACAGCACCTATGAGCTGGAGTGAGAAAACATAGACACAGCCTGGCCCGGGGTTAAGATTTAGTGTCTCCTTCAAGAAGTATCTTCCTTACAGCTCTTTACATGATTAGGAGATCAAGCAAATCAAGACCTCCTAGAAGAAAAGCAAAGGAAGGAGGGCAGCAGTACTTGTTGCTTGCCATAGCCTGGGAATTCAAATTTAACTGCTGCGTATTCACAGAGAGAAATCTGGTCCATGAGCTAAAACGCACTACAAGCACTAATGTCAAGGCAGGTGGATGGCTTCTTACAGTGTTATACAGCATACTCTATCTCTGGGGCTTGCATGGAGTTGAGAGTAACTGCATTTTACTGAAACTTCACTTCCAAAATAGGACTGAAACATGCAGGCAGAATTCATTCTTACACATTCAAAACTTAAGGGTGTTTTCTTTCAGATTCCTGTAGCATCTACTAAATTGCTGGTGACACTAAGTGAAAAGAGATAAATAACATCAGATCCTTATTGCTGAAAAAGAAAGAAACCTCTTTCTCTTGAAGAACACCCCCCTCCCCCCCAACAGAAAAGCCACAAGGTTTTTTGCTTTTTCATATACAACAGAGCTTGCCAGCCTCCATTCCCAGCCCCTTCACCCCACCTGCAGAAATCACTAGCCATTTTCATTAAAGAAAAGCAGTTAATATCAGCTGTTCCCTTAAGGTGTATGTAATCTCTCATACAAAAATAGACCAGTAGTATACTAGTTTAGAAGTGTAATATAATGTTATGTACTTGATCATCATTGCCCATAATCTACATGCTGTGAATAGTTTCTCAAGAGTATAAACCAAGATGTTTTTCCTTTTAATTAGTATATTACTTCTATTACCTTTTGAGCACATTTCCTTTTACAGAAATTTACCAAAGGTATTTAGTATATAAATACTTACTACAAGTGTCTTTAATTCAGTGATGCACAATTCTTCTCATTATCCCAGCTAAGACTAGAAAGCATTACCATATAAGCAAAGGTTATTTACACCTAACCTCTAGGCAGAGGTCTCATTTGGGTAATTACAAATTGCATGAATTGCCCTTCTCAAGATTAATCTGATCCAGCTGTGATTGCTACAAGATGCCTCAGAGGAAGATATCTGAAACCAGTAATGCACAGATATGATAAATTTGCGTTCAACACTAGATCAGCAGTTCAAAACTGAGCTAAGTCTAAAATCAAAAGGACAAATATCAGTTACACTCTATGCTACTATAATCAATTACAAGAAGTAAGGATAACAAGAATACACTTATTTAAGACTTTCCATCCTTTCTCAAATTTTTGTTATGTTCATAGCTATAATGATTTTTGCTGGCATGACTACCGCAGCTTAGCTCCAACCTGTGGTATATGAAGAGGTCGTTCTGTTTAACAAACTCGGATGAACACTTAATTTTTCTCAATTCTTTATGTGTTCATTTATTATAATGACAGGGAGAACAGATGATTACACTCTCCTTTTTTATTCACTTACCGTATATTTTTAACAGTTGTCCTTTAAACTCATCTTCCTTATGCGATAAAAAAACTGCCATCTTTTTAATCCTTCTTTGTATTTCACCTGTTTCAATACTATCCTTTTCCTTTTCCCATGGTCAAAGATCCTGTTCTACAAAATGTTTTACTTAATTTTGTTTCTAATTCTACACTATCAGATACTCCAAACTGAGAATCCAAACCTAAGCTGAGGGATATACCACTGTCTTCTGCATTTTTGAAGCTTTTCTACTATTTTATTTATGATTTTTGGAAAAAAGAAAAAGCAAGCCCTTTCTTTTATAAACACCAGCACCCCACCCCTCCACCCCGATACATCATTATAAAATATACTGCATCCTTCTGGTGGTTTAAATATACAAAAACCATAAGTATCTTTTCTGTGCAACATACAGGAATTTCAACCACATAATCACAATGAATAGCCTATGTGGCAAATTCAATATTAGCATGAAAAATGTCTGGAAAATTCTCTCTCTTAATATCATTGATATTACAATGACTGCACTATTCCATTTCTGAAGAAAGCACAAATTCACAAAGAAAAACACAAGGAAAAGATAAGCTCTTCTTTCACTGTGGTCCCTCCAAGCAGAAGAAACATCCCATGGTTTGGGAGGCCAGGTAAGAAAGAGGAGATACTAGCCACTCTAGCCATGAGACTCATCAACCCGCAGCGGGTTTATGGGCTAGCTTTTCCTCCCCATGTAATATTCACAAATGTTATTACATAAACTGAACTGTTCACCTGAACTCTCCTAACAGCCTTTCCTCTCTAGCCATTTTTTCCCTTATAATAGTCTTTTGGTAGCATGAGAAAGTGGCAGTGTAAGCTCCTGTGAAACAAACTCTCCATTGGTCAAACGGATTCCTTAGGAATTAGAAAGTAACAATAAGGAACAAGCTATACCTTGTTCTAGGTTTTAAAATCTATAGCTGGGGACTAACAATAGCAGGGTCTCCTACACGTTTCCGTTACCGCCTAGATTTGCAGATGACATTTTCATTTAAGATTATTAAATTCCAGGTATTGCTAGTCAGGAAAGCTAAACATTTTCTAACTAAGTGAACGTGAACTTTAACCACTTATAATGCTAAATTGTACTTTCATAGACCACATTTGTGACAAAGGCATCAGGAAATGCTTTATAGATGTTACTGAGAAGTATAAGAATACCACAGAGGTCTTGATGCCCACTGCCGACGTGCTGTCACCCAGCCCACACATGTGTACCTATGTACACACCCCACTCCAGTAATACTTACTACAATTTCGAATGTACATGTACATTGTGAAATTTTATTACAAATACTAACACAGTAGTATGCAGACAACAATTTTTAAAATTCAACAGAAAGACAATGGTTTTCTTAAAAGTGAGACATTGGCAGCCTCAGTCCCTCCCGCAGCAAACTTGAGTAGAAGCAGCAAACAGAAATCCATATGCACATTACAACACGTGGCTTGAATTTGAAATATATTTTCCAGCTTCTCTCATCAATGACAGCAAAATCCTTTAATTGTCTTTTTTATAATCCTCTTTCTGCCTTGCTTCTTCCTGACTTGGAGATCCCCAAGCCTAATACCAGGATACAGATGTTTGTCTTTTTGACAATAAGGCTGTTGACAGTATTAATACAGTAGGTTCATATCCACTTAAAAAAATTATGAGGTTTATAAAACCAGGCATCTAATGAAATTTCACTCTAGCTCACAATATTATATAATCTTCAGTTATGTTATCATATCCTTTTTTTTTTAGTAAAATTTCCTCCTTCAGTGAAGTGACCGTGGAGCTACTCTATTTTTTTTTTAACTTTCCTCATTCAATCTTTATATACCAAACACAGAATACTGTATTTTTAATTACTTCATGCACATTTTCTGTGGTTGTGCTGAATGTAGTCTCTGAGAATATCTCAAACACTACTTTGTTTATCTTCACCTCCTTGTGAGGTGAGTTTTTATCATCCCTATTTTATAGCTTTTAAACTGGGGAAAGAGAGAATAGAACAGCCTCTTTCCCAGAGCACACACTAATTTTGGCAGAACAAGTACCATCTAAAAATTATATGTCTGGCATCACCTTATGGTGATGAACTTCCTTTTAATGATATGCTGGTTTAGGGCAAAGTATGCATTTACCGTTTTCTCCTCAAATGCCGATGTTGATTAAGGACAAAATCAGATTTGGGAGGACAAGAGGATGGAGCTAGGTGGCAAGCATGATTATTATTTATTATCTACCCAACACAGGCCAGGTTAAAATGTAATTCTTCAGGTTAACATGTTACTTTCTTAGGCACTCTTTCATTCATTGGAAGCTTTCCAACTTTTCCAAGCTCTGAGGAATGGTAAAAGGAGAACAGCTTCATTTATTACAAAGGGATGTGTTATTCCTACAGATCTGTCCATTCTGAAACCTGAGGGAGCCAGGAAAAGAATTATGTAATTCTGTAGGCAATTGTTCTGCTCTCCTCTGCTGCTTCACCCTTCTGCATTCTACCTAGGCACACTTCTCCTCCTCCTCACTGATTAAGTGCCAGCAGAAAGCACATTCAGGGCTGAGGCTCTCCTATGACTCCCCGTGCCGGTGCTCGGCAGCAGTGCAGGAAGAACAGCTATGGGAAGGTCCTGCTCAGACCTGACCACGCAGGCCGGCAGCGGCTCCTTGGCACACACGCAAGCTTTCCTCAGTTCTGCAGTCAAACTCCAGTAACTATCATATTTCAGCAGAGATGCACAGACAGATAGCAGGAAAGATCTTCCAAACTTGGAATCTCTGATTCAAAAGATGGAGATACTTTAGTTTAATCAACACAATGGTCACTGCAGGCAAAATAACATATTTTCTCTAGCATCATTCTCAGAACCAGTCAGATACTCCCTGTCCTGTCTCCAAACAAATCAACCCAAAGTATTCACGGCAAATTTCAACCTAAATTGTTTGATCTATTGAAGTTTTGAGGTGTTGTTGTAAGGAGTGTATGCAAACTCAAGTACACGTGACACATTAACATGCAAATAAGATCTTTCTTTCTCAAAGCAACTTTAGGCCTCTCCTTGTATCTACCAATCTGTAATGAAATGTATCATCTATCATTTAAAAGGCAATGACTGTTTTGTGATCAAAATAAAATTGAAAATCCACAGGGTTTTGTGTGCTAACCATGCACAATGCATACCTGTATTTGCATAAGTATGTCCCATGTCAGTGATGGCTTCCTGGGCAACCTCCAGCAGAAGGGAAAAAAATCTGCTCTTTTTATGGCTACTTGGTGTCTAGAGAGACAATGAGTATGACCAGTAATCTAAAACAACTCTAAAGCGATTTTCTGCACTTTTTGTTAAAGTGACAAGAAAGCATGAGAAATGTTTTATATTTAAAACTACAACAATACACTTTTTTTCTAAGTGAACAACACTGGAAATGCTTCTGCAGATGTGATAGTGGACATTTTAGCCTTTTGAAATTAGTTGTGCCACATTACTCATGCCAAAATACATTCACAAAAGTACAAAGTTAACAACTGGCTGTTGTGCAGCATTGGGAACTAGCAGAAACTAACTTCCACATATTGAAAAAAAAGACTGAAAGCAACCCACAGAAATCTGTGACTGGCGGAAAAATAGCACAAATTCTGTTCTTTTCATCGGTAAAGTGTAGACAACAACATTGTGCTAACACAAATGTCCGAATGATCTAACGTACCTCTGCAGTGACAAATAGTGCATTTTTGGGATAAAATCTGTACCAATTCACAGCTATGTACCGCAATACACTCCAGCAAGAATGTGGTTATCCATGACTAAAATTCAGTTCCTATTTGTCTTTTACAAGCAGCAGAGAAAGAACAGAACATGAAGCTTTGTGCCAAGTAATGTGTTCTTGCTGTAAACTTCCCGGCTCCAGTCCATATACCAAGTAACAGTGGGCTTGGGGGGTTTTGAGTTGAGGCTTTTTTTTGGGGTGGAATCTTATGAAAAGGAGTTAGCGTGCATATTTTCTATTCCCAGTCCAAAATTACTCAAACTAGAGAATAATTTTGCTATATGTCTGTTCCTTGTTAAAGATCATGAATTTCTAAATAAAATTTGTAACAGAAGCACCAAAAAGATTAAGAATATACTGCATTTGTGTACATAAAGTGATAGCTACCATAAAAGAACACAGAAAAAATGATTTTCAAGTTGCCTTTTCATGTGAAACAACCTGCTCAACACCTGATAATATCTCCTGTCACACTAGCATAGTATTTTCCTCTGAAGGAATAACAACTACAGCTCCATTGAAAACACAGACTTCAAAGAGGAGTCAGTTTTAAAGATAGTATATAAGGAGAGAATGAAGTACAATCCCAATAGAGAAGAGCTAGCATTTAGTATCTGCACTGACTATCCATGTTTGCAATGCACAGAGTCATTTGGCACAAAGCAGTACAATAATTAGACCATGACACCCACAGAACCTAAAATCTCAGTTTCCACCACTAAAAAATGGTATGAGTCATTTGCATTCTAGTCTAGCTCATGAAGATGTTGGTCTTCTGCTGTAAAAGCATTTTAGTTATGTCAGAAGAAGACAGTGAGTTCTCCCTGGTCTCCAGAAAAAAAAAAAAAAACCAAACCCAACCCTCAGTTGACCATAAATATATAGATATGAGTACTTTTGGATAATATCACTCTACAGCTACTAATCTTCATTGATACATGAATCCGAGTTCAATTATTAAGAAAGTTTTCTATGAAAATCTGTAGGAAACTACCAGGGGATAAATTAGCTGGTGATAATTTGCTGAATCCATGAAAAGCCTTTTCTTATTTTTATACTGTTAAATCAAGATTTAAAAAGCAGTGAAAAATAAACCACTGTTCGTGACTTGATAAATAAACTGTGCTCTCAAGAAACGGTAGAAGTCACAGGTAATAAGCTTCCATACTTTCATAACTGTTTAATTGGGAACTCTCGAAAAACCTGAATCAGCTGTCAACACAGACGAAACCTTAATTGTTTTCTTTTATACTTTGCTTCACAAGTTAGGAACATGGATACTCTATATTTTATGAAGGTCCCCAGGCACATATAAAGATTCCTCAGCACTAGCAGCTGTCAGCTGTTTAGTCACAAGGTGCTTCTTCACTGTAAACATCATGTCACCTAGAAATAATGGTAATGTAAATTGTACCCTGTACAGTAGAATAAAAGAAGTTTAAACCATTATTTGACTCAGAACTTCTGTGTTTACATTCTGAATGATGTTGCTCATAACAAGCTTTAGAAATGCCAGAGATGCCAGCCTTTAACTCTGCATTTCTAATTCTGCAAGGAGGACAATCAGTAGACCAACATGAGTGACTCTGAGTACTGATAAAGGAATTAATATCAAATAGAAAGAAGAGCTTCTGAAAAATTCAAACAATTTAAATGGAGCACCATGCAAATTAAAAAAGCATATTGAACAAATCCATATAAACCTTATGCCAAACTTAAAGAATATTGAAATTAAAATCATTTGAGCAATATAATTTGAAGAAAAAGATATATATATTATAAACAGATATCAAGGAAACCATATTAAACTCTTTGAGACAGTGTACCTAAAGAAACAGACACAACCACATTTTCTTTTATTCATCATTTGTGTTCATTTTATGCAGAGATCAGGAAACGTCTTTATTTATTTGATTGAATTATAAATTGCTTTCAGCTTTTCATTTTTAATCCTAGTAAAATAATTAGTTATTTTCACAGCCAGTCAGTTGTGGTATGATAAATGGAACAGCTGGCACCAGTTCAGATTACTATTGGTCCTGAACTTTGCTACAGATGAAATATACACCCTTAATACAGGATTTCTTTTATCTACCAATGACTATAATTTGCAGACTGCATATACAATCGTGAACACAGAAACTGAGCGCATCCTGGCCTTTCTGGCATGTACAATAGTTGCAATGCCACAGGCAGCAGCGCAGCAGGTCCATCAGCTGCACTGCTGGAACTGACCGGTCTTTACCAGGCTTCTGCAGAACTATGGAAGGATGAAATATGACCTCCTTCCATGCACCTCTTTTCCTACCCTACAGTGGCATTTTCCACACACACAACACATGCTGCTATGCTGATTTTCTGTTTGCTGGTCACTGCATACACAAGTGCAACATCTTCATTTAAGCCTGCTGCACTTGAGCCGCTGTGCCGGCAGGCGCATGCTGTCCCAACATTCTCCTCCCACCTCAGAAGCACAGCTCTGCTTGGTTAATGCAATCTGTTTCTCTATTTTATCCATATTTCTGTCTGTTCCAATAGTTTAGAATTTCAGGTTTTTTTAATTTTAATTTAGATTATTTTTCCCTTTTTCTTCAATGAACAGAAGTGAAGATTTGTGGTATGTACCAATAAATAGCTTATAGATGATGTTTATCCTAACTTTCTGTTGTTTGAAACATGTCTTTCTTTTCATAAAACTCCATTTTAACAAGAGGGCCAGTTGTTGCCCTTCTGCTGTCCTTTCCCTTCCATTGTTGTCTAAGATTTGAAGGACTGCTGGCACTGACTTTAATTTGGTTAATAACAGAAAGGAGATGTAAATGTGCCAAGCAATAAATTAAGGTCCAACCACCACTTCAGCACTGAGTTTAACAGGTAGCAGTGTGTGATCCTCTAAAGAGGCAATATCAAGATACCTCAACTAAAACTATGATTTTGTTAAATCTTCTTTTAAGTGTGGGAAAATGTTGACCCTGATTTTTAAAATTGGATTTTAAAAAACTGATTTTCTCCGTTGACTAAGTCAACTATTCTACACAAGAACCAGTTTTAATAAAAACATTTTACTGCCTAGCCCTTCTCTGTTGCTTAGCTCTGCATTAAAAATCTTCAGTCTATAAGCAAAATCTTAGCAAGGCGTTATTGTTAGGAGATAACACAGTAAATACTACAAAGAGAGCCAGACCAAAACTTGGTTCATTTGAAAGAGTTACTGTGCAGGCTGTGTTATCTGACTATTTTTAACACACACATCATCTCACTTTGTAAGTGCCTTTACTTGCTTCATGAGTGCCTTGCAGATCAGGTGAAATGATAAATTCACATCTCACTGATAAAGGTCAAGTATGCCTAGGTATCATATGATGCCATTAATTTTTTTTTTTAATTAATTATTATTATTATTATTTACTTTGCAGACTCCAATGACAGAATTCTTTGGATTTAACAAGAGGGAGATTAGACTGGATTATTCATTAATCCTTACACTCGTTCACACTTTTTAACCTACCAGCCATCTGCAAAGAAGCATTTTAGACTAGTTCATGTTATTTCCTTTTGGGCTATATGGGAGTCACAGGCAGTCTTCAACCTAAAATCAGGTTTGTTTTGAAAGGGAGTATGGAGTAGGTAAGGACAGCAGCAAAGACTAGGGATGGAAAAAATCTCCTTTCCTCTGCTTACAGAATACCTTGGATGAGAGAGCTTGCCTATTCTGCTCCCAGTCTCTTTCTCCATTATGTGAATACTGACTGAAATACTGTGGCTGTGTGGTACTGTTGTACATCTTGCCTGTGGCCTTTCAGTCACTGTCTTATCCGAAGAAATTGTTTTCTTAATTACCGGTGTGACAGAGCACATGAGCTAAACTGGCTGGTAGCTTCAGATGGCTTAAGCTACCATGACAGGCTCCGGATACTTCACAATTTATCCATCCACTTTCAGACTGATGAACCTCTGATTCAGCTAAGCATATTAAAACTTGCCAGCACATCTATTCCATTTTCAGATCTGTAGTTCTCAAAGCATTGGTTGCTCTATTTTCTTCTTTGTCATCTCTTTAATGACTTCAGAACAGGGAACAGGCATACATGTTGGAAAACTACCCTTGATTTAAGTTCTCCTACAACTTACTTTTGTCATGGAAACTGAGCACAGCATATGTTTTATTGCTTTTTTTCTTTTTTTGGTATACTTTTTTTTTTTTTTTTTTTTAAACTGGGAATTTGGCAAACAATGTGAACAAGGAGAAAGCCAGATCACCCTTCAACAGGAAAGCCAAAAGAAAGAACCCTCAACCCAAACTAGTGAACAATCCAAAGGTTTCCAAGGATTTCTGGTCTGGAAAGTCAAAAGAGAAATCTATAGCTAGATAATCAGAAATGCACGGTACTGATCAACTGTGGTCCTCTAAGTCATTTTAGGGATAACTTTAAGAAGTCCAAAATGGGGGACCCACAAATCAAGACATTCAGAGTCAACTGTGTTCTCTGTAGAGGGGAAAGATACATTTTTTTTAAAGCAGAAATGATCTGCACAGAATCATAAAGTGGTATGAAAGATGGCTTGGTACAAATCAAGCACTGAAGTAATCATATTCCAGTTGATTCTTTTTAAAATTACTAATATCTAAGAATATGTTTCAAAATGAGCTCTAAAGTGAATTTGCTTTTAAAATTAAATGCAGGATAGCATGCACGGACACCACATACCACACATCTTCAGGAACTGCTCACCCAAGTAAATATTGTGCACTGACCACATAAATGTCAGAATTTTCCAATGTGGTTTTGTAGGCTGGAGCTGGAGTGCTCTTGTTAGCACTGCACTCTGTATATCTCCATCTCTTACGACTGGCTTAACCAGTCATATCTAGCCAGAATTAGTAAAGCCTGACTTCAGAGGGCTGGTAGCAGAAAGTATGTGAACAGAGAACTGAAACAATGATCATCAGGCATATGCTCTCTTCTAGCTAACCCACTGGAGCAATATTAAAACGAGAAAACACTCTCTTTTTTTTTTTCCACTTTACCTAAAATTTTGGCATTTTATCTTTGACCTATTTAACAATACTTGCCTCTTCAGAGTTCCACTGCAAGCACAGCACACAGCAAATGGGTAATACTGACAAAGATTTGTTTCCATTGGAGGCTAATGCCACTGCTATTCTTTTATCAGCTTTTAACACTTCAGTTATCAGCAAATTGCCCTTTTTGGGGGGCGAGGAAGAACCCTACAGAAGTCTGCTTTTATGAATGCCTCAGGCCTTCAAAATTAACAGTGAGAATCTTGTGGTCACTGTATACTCCTGTCTTAAGAGCAGATGTGTCACTGTATAGTTTTGGTATTAAGTACTGTCAAGATTCCTTTCAAGCAAAGAACTATTTATCTACTTAACACAGAACATAACCAACTTTTGTAAGTTTCATATATTACATTTATTTCAAAATGCTTGGCATTATTAATCCTTTTTATATTGTTAATATAAAGATTCTGCTTCAAAACCTCAGAACCCCAGAAAGTTTATTTTTTTCTTTTTTGCATTGCATGCACTGATGAACTAGCCTGCTCAGCAAGCATTTAACAGATTAGACACTTGAACATGGTTTCAGGCAATGCTCTCTCATGTTTCTGCGTATTGCCTGATAAACACTTCAAAGTAAACCGCTCATAAATATGAAATGAAAAGCCAAGAAGTCGTTATGCACAGCTTTGAGATACAAATCTCTTTATTCCCCTCTGAAGTGGAGTTTGATTGACATAATGAGTCATAGATCCTGTCCAGGGACACACTGCCTTATCCCCTTTTCCTCAGGAGACAGGGAGTCTTTAAAGAAATCCACTTCAGAACTTTATGATAGACAGCTACAGAAAAGTTGAACACTACACAAATTTATTATTTTGTATTAATACCTACTTTAACAACTGTGACATATGCCAAAGATTGATTTCAAAGCCACAAACAGGTCCCAGCATCTAAACCTCTTAAAGGGAGGCCAAAGCCAAGGTGTATGGTTTATCTAGTTATCACTGACACGGCAACGCAGGCCTTGGATCTGCAAACAAAGGAAGACTCTTAGAGCCAGAGAGGGCCCCTGCTGAGGTGGGTACTGTGCCCTGCTGCTGCAGGGACCTGCATGTCCCCAGGGCCCCTTTGTGAGCCCACCCATGCAGGAACAACTATTACTAATTTCCTTCATGAGGAAACAGGTGAGCCCTTTTGGCTTGGGCTAGTCCACTACCAAGCCTCACACGTTCCCCCTGATGTTTGCACAAGCAGCTCCTGATTGCAAAACTGCATCTCATGCCTTTGTGGCACAGACCCCTCTACTGCCTCGCTCTACCTGGGGTGAGAGGAGCGGGAGGGGAGAGGAAAGAAGGGGTAGCCAGGGGGTGCTATCACCCCAAGGAAGTCCACCTTGCTACAACCCTCATGAGAAGGCGTATTTCTCAGGGACAGACCCACTAGAGTCCTTTCCTATACCTCACAGGTCTGTGCTGTGAAGGAGATTAAGCCTTTCATGCGAGAAGGAGCGGTTAAAATCATGTAGCCTGAAAAACCTCTGAAATGCTAATTTAGATATTGCTGTTAATAAATGATACCCATATAAAAATGACAAAAACTATGGCATCTGTAATTGTTGGCCATTGCTATTCCACAAAAAGTTGAGCTTTAAGCCACCACAGTAAAACTGCTAATCAGTAGCGTCATAAACAAAATTATGGTGTAATAAATTGCTACCCTACAATGTTATGTTCACAACCTGCATTTGTAGTATTTGTGGAGGCTTTTAGAATGAATCCAGCAAATATCTGCCTAAATCGAGATGCCACTTCTGGCTCTTTATTTGCTAGCCATACTGCATGCATTAAATTATACATCGCTACTGGCTTTTGTTAGTCTCTACTCCCTATGAAATAACCATACAAGATCCATCACTCACAACTTTGCTTTCTTTTGTTAATGGTAGTGCTATTATTAACATTAGACATGAGCCATTCACATAATTTATACAATAATAAATACATCATTAAGATTTAAAAAGCAACAGTAAAGAATTATCTTAATTTGTGGCGTTCAAAATGCACTCAAAAATGGTTTTATTTTGCCAATAAAAATGAAAAGGCCAGTATCTATAAAAAAGCATACAGTGAAACAATGAAATTGTGAGAAGACTAAATATTAAAAGAACTGAATTCATTACATGTAAATAATGAAACATTCAAGCCTAGTTTTGCAGCAAAAGGCTGAAAGGGAGATTTAGAAGCTTAAGATGATGAAAAACCCACAATGTGGTATCACCATCCATCTACAAAGAACACTGCTGCCTCTTCTGAGTCCTCAATGACTGAGACTACTAAGACATTATTTTTCCCTCTGAAACATTTATTATTAAGAATTTTTACTGTTGTTACTTATTGTTTGCAAATTGCAAACACATTTTGACCCTGCCCTATATATTGTGAGCACTCTTCTTTCTCTGCTGTATATGATCATTCACATCTTAAACGTCAATAGTCTGCACTGGCTTTTCTAATCACCAGCAAGCAATATATATTTACGTCAAAATACAAATAAATAGATTGCAACAAATACTGAGAAAAATGGGGAAGCACGGAAAAAGACAAAAACTAAATAAAGCTTATGACTATAAACAGGCATTCTCCGATTTTGCAGTTTTTGATTATGGACTGCCCTTTCTGTGTAAATTAAAAATCTTTGGCCCAAATTGCAATTGTTTGTAACTATTTTGAATATTTGCGAGGAGTCATTATCATACGTACAACTATGGACTTATGAGCACACATCTGGGCACATACCTAAAAAAATGTCATGCACAAGTATTAATTTTAACACATGTATTATTCCAGTGTACTGTTGATAGGTTGCTACACTGAAAGGCAAACAAGGAATCTGAAATATTCTGAATTACTGAAAGTCTTCACAAGATCTTCTGCAGCACTCACAATTCCTATGCAATTTAATTAATATTAGACGTATGAGTAAAATTAGATGCTTCAAAAAAGTACTAGACCCTAAAATAAACATCCTGTGTTAGAAACAAACTGTGTTTCTATAAACTAATGTTATTTTAAGAGATTACAAGTTGTGAAATATTTTGATAGGGCTTTAAGCAGCATTAGGTATTCTGATGAGGTCCAAAAAGCAGAGCTGTCAGTCATACCCTTGGCGCTGTCAGTCACTTCAGCACACTGAAACCAAGTTGTCTCCAGGATAAGTGCTCCTCGGAGATCTGCAGTTGTTGCTTGACCTACCACTGAAAAGCAAGTGCTTTGCTCACTAGATCTATTAGCCCTTTGACTTCATTCATTCACTAGCTAATATAAATACACTGCTAAAGTGAGTGATTAATTCAATTTCTTTAGACTGCTAAATTCTTGAAGCCTCCAGTAGGACTGTCCACAGAGGCTCCAAAAACATTAATATAATTAGCTATTAATTATGAAATTGCTGTTAGAAATCTGGCAAGACCCACTAAGTTTTTAAATTTTTCTTTTAATCTTCTCTCCAAGAATACCCTTTCCTTACTGCACCATAGCTTCATTTAACATAGACACTAAACCAACTATCATCTCTATCTATTTTTATGTAGTGATCTTTGTGCTGGAAGCCTGTTCAACAAATCATCATCTTTCCATTTCTTGTCTGTGCTTTCCCGGTTTGACATCCACACAACAACTTAAACAATAACTTACTGTTGCTCTTAAAGGAACAAGACTTCCATTAAAAACTGCAGGAGTTAGACAATTTGAGAGAGGAACAAATCCCAGAACACTAACGCATGTACTGTTGGATGCAAGCCTTTCCCTCCATTACTGGAGAGAACCAACAAATATTTAAAATTACCTAAGATATCAATGTGTAACAAGGAGTCTGGAAAGCAAACGGACATAAAAATCTGGGAATCCGACCTGACAGTCCACTGCTTTGACAGGAAAAATGCCATATTTTTTATTCTGTATTTAAGATATAATATATCTTGGCATCTTCTGATCCAAGTATTACACTGTGATGAAAATATTAGACAACACAAGGGTCCAACCTAGAAGAGGAAGTTCCCTTCCAATCCAGTTGACAATTTTTTTCATTTGTAAGCAGATACAGAATATATATAGTCAGTCTTGATTATGTCTTTTAAGTTTTGTAAATGAGGCTTATATTAATCAAACAAGTTCCACGTAGCTGGACATAATGGGGTAAACAAATCCACAACGTATTTGGGAAGCATCTATAGGGACTTCCTTCCCTGCTTAAATCTCAATTCTGTGGAGAGAAAAGAAGGAATACTTTTACATCTGTCAATTCCAGTTTTCCATACTGGAACAATTATAACCATAAGAGAGAGGCCGTATCTGCTAGTTCATCTCAATTGCCTTAAGCTTCTCCAGTTTTCAAAAACCAAACCAAAACAAAACACATACACAAGAATGCTACAAAACCCCACAGAAGTCTGCAAGATGTGCAAAGAGGAGCGCTTCACTTTGAAAGCTGTTGGTAATGCAAACATTCATTTTCAGTACACACAGAACAGTTACAGCTTAGTCCAGAGAAAAGAGCAAGAGTATTTTCAACTCATGCATATGCTTATATTTATAAAAAATTCTTTCCATTTACGCCTTTAGCTGAAAATTATTAAATTAGCTAAAAATTTCTGATAAATAGTCAAACATTCAACAATGTTGTAACTCAGAGCTTATGTGAAAGCTGGCAACCAATTGGAAGAACATGTTTTTGAAGTCAAACTAAAAAAAGTAAACTATACATAACTATATGCACTTTGGCTGCCATTTTCAACAGTGACATATATATATTCTAGTACCCTCAACTGAAAAAACAACTACTTTTCAACAAAAAAAGCTTACTTGGATGACCTGCATTGCACAGTTGTCTGTGCGAAGGCCAACAATAACTGGAGCTCAACCCAACTTGAAGGATACCTTCAGAAAGACTGCATCTCAGTGGTGGAAAGCATGATGCTTCCTACACAGTATGCACTGCACTATGCATTTAGTCCTCTGAGAGCTTTCAGGATGAAAAGACTATAGTTATTACTACCATCATTATTATTAATGAAAAATACACATGTAAAATTAGGTTTCGAACACAATGTTTTATAGCCCCTATTTGTCTCTGTGGACATACACCATAATGGCTTTAACAGACCTTTAACACTCACTGACTAATTAATCTTTACACTCAGGACCCAGCACCGAGTTTTATTCAGTAAGGAGCAGAAAATAGCATCTGTGGATTGGGCTTGCAAGGTCCACTGCATGAATAAATTGACAGGCTACAGGAAGAGTCAGTATTAAACAGCTCCTCTCCTCCCCTCAGTACTCCTGTAACAGCCTTCACCAGCCACTGAAGCTTCCCTTCGCAAACTTCTTAGATACAATTTATTTTTATTTCCTAAAGTGACTCTTTTCAACCTTACAGAGGCTCAGTCTTCCAAATACATTGTCACTGATAGGAAAAATATTACAGGGACTACATATCACTAAAATATAACTGCATTTCCAACACAACCAAAGTATGCACCAGCAAATTCAGCTTTCCTATGGAGAGCACAAACGAACCATACAAATTAATAGACCCCAGAAATTTGTCACAAAAACCTTTAGGCTTCCATTTCAAACTCAAACATGTTCTAAATATGAAAAAGCACAGGGAAAATATTCTGCAAAAAGAAAGCACAAAGAGAAAATACACCGTGCAATTTCTTAATAGAATGAATTCAATCTTTACTCCTCTAAAAAGAATTTTAAAGATATTGTAAAAGAACAAGCATATAGGGGTAAATGTCCTTCACCTCATTTGCATGATTCAGTTGTAGTCTATATAGCTTACCTGGAGTCTTGCCTTACTTTAGCTATAAAGCCAGGCAACGAGAACACCTTCCGTTACAAAAAATAGAGTGTTATGTGTTTACCAGTCAAGCTTCAGCGGTAGAGATTTCATCAAGATGAAATTATTAAGGATTCTAATTGTTTTTTCTAATATAACTATAGGTAAACCCTGGTAACACGATGAAATGCAAGAGCATGGTATCTGCTTTATTCCATTAAGCTAACTTCAAGAATAGCTTACTCCGTTTCTTTTATAAGTAAAATTATATTAGGAAACAAGCCTTGTGAACTGCAGCACAGTAAGCAGTAATGACAACAGTACAGCACTGGAGAGTCAAAAATAACCTCCCTAGACTGCCACTTTATCAAGGAAGATCACAAATTAGTTATGGTATATTTCTTACAACAAAGCATTTATTTCTCTGTATGCCTATAGAGATAATATTTGTCAGATTAGCTCTTTTTCCTTTGGAGCTGTTAACCACTTGTTTAGTGAGTTTACTTTTCTCAGCAAAGAGCCAGTAGGACTGAAATCTGCACTTACTAACAGTAGGACGGATCCAAGTAGACATGTCTACTCCTACACCTCAGTCTACTCTCCTTACTCCTCTTGTTTTTCCTCATCTGTTGAAGCACATTTTCAGTTTCCCTCCATAAACGCCGCAAAATCCTCCCTATCAATGAGCCATACTCTACTCTCAAGCCACCTCTAACTGATTTCTCAGCCTGAAAAAGGAAAAGGGAGGTGAATCAACTAGGAAACAAAATCCTCATCTGCCATTGCTTGATCAGATACAGCTTATGGTTTTACCCTCCCAAACATTTTCCCATTATAAAAAAATGAAGGCTAGTAATGCTCTATGCATCAGTATATATAAAAAAGACTTCAAAATTTAATAGGGGTTTATAGGGACGCAGCTTTGTGAATTACACTCATACAAAAAAAAAATCTAAAGTAATTTCTATTTGATTTGAATCCCATTTATGTACGACAATATCTGCTATGTTAAGAGATCCTGACAGGAACAGTCCAGCTGAAATTGCAAGCACGTGGAGCCAACAGCTGGCTCTCTTCCCACTTACCTGCAGTCCTCTCAAGTGGGGGAGGCACGTTACCAAGCACTGTGTAAACCTTCATTCCTGCTTTAGAATTAAAATAAACCCTGGCATAAAAAATAAGGAATCCATTAGATCCATTTTTATTCAGATTAACCATTTACTCAAAGGTCACATTTAGGCTAAGTTTCTAACTGGCAACACATTACACATACGTTTCAAAATCAACGTGGGGTATAAATAGTTGTTTTGTGAACAGCTATATCATGTTAATCATTAGGACTGAAATACTCCAATTAATCATTAGGACTGAAATACAGTTCCAGCATAAGAAAGACTAGAAAAAGCAGCTGCATAATTCCAGTCTATTGTCCAGTTTGTCAAGAAAACACAAATAATGATCCACAACATACCACTTACATATAACATGAAGGGCACGTCTCAAGACAGCCTCAAGACAGAGTCTCGAGACAGGAGGAGAGCTCAGTATTACATCAGAAACTCAACTTCTGTACCTACTACCACAGCCTCATCCTTACTGTGATACAGTTTCACAGCTAGGAAAGAATAGGCTAATGGCTGCTGTATGTCAAAAACTGTATTATACACAAGTCAAAACTAATGTAGGACTGGATCTAGATGGTATCACGTGTACCTTGATTCCTTCTGCTTCATGTACATGAATTGAAATGAGACAGTGACCCTTGGAGCTAGATTTGTTAATGGCACCTCCAAACTGGAATAATAACAAGTCTTTTTTTCAGACTTGAAGAGAAACTAATGGAAAATTACAATGTAAAGGGCATGACAGAGGACTCTGGTTTAGGTTTCTTGGTTTTGCTACATCTGTTCTGAACAGAAGAAAAATCATCATCAAATGTCTCATAAAATAGGTCAGAACATATATTCTTCATAGAAAAGTCCCATTAAAGTGCTTATTTATACAGAACTGTTAGTTTTACTCAGAACATATCTCATTATTATTTGGAAGCTCCTGAACAAAATATTCACCCCCCCCCCTCATTCTGTGCTACCAGTTCTGTAGCTGAACATCATTTGCAGCCCCGACTGTGACATGAGAACAGGAGCTTGACTTCTGTTGGGACTTCTGCATTGGATCGCTACCATAAAATGCTTGATAGCCAAAGTCTTTATAAAACTGAATTAGCTATATACATGTGTCTGGGTAAGAATTTAACTGCACAAACCCAGAAAGGTTAAGAAGAAAATCTGAAGATTAAACTAATAAATATACCTATACAAGCTCTGATTTTTAGAAATGTAGTAGCTTTACTTTGATGTAATGGCTTCCAAAAATCAACTAATGAAACTGAAGTAAGGTCACAAAATTCTGAATAAGAGCGCCCACAACATGAACGAATGCAGTTTAACTACTATTTTAAACGCCTATACTATTTTTTTCTCTGTGTCTTCATTTAGTTATACCTATAGTTTAATTTTCTTTGAGGCACTGACAATTAGAAGCATTGTCTCCATATAAAATGTCTCAACTTTAAATTACTCAGATTATGTATGGATGGGATTGTTTTGTTTAGCCATGTACATTTAAAATTACCTAGAATTTAAAACACTTGCATGCATTTTTTTCTAAAGTGCCATGAATTCTAAAGACTTTATCTTGCACTTTACAATTACCTGAGGGTAACTCATATTTCCTTTCTTTCTCAATATAAATGGGTGGATAAAGAACTCCTGTTCTCCATAGACAGATGAGGCTGGCCACTACACACATAATCGATACATGTATATTTAGCACTGCCCATATTTAAGCTGCATCATGTTTTGCAAATATACTGAAGTATCACACAGAGAGACTCATACCATTACCCTCCATGTTACAGCTAGGAAAACAGAGCTCTTAAGTGAGTGCTTGCCTGAAGACTTAGAAGGATTATAAACCAAAGTACAACAAAAACAACTCAAACTCTGCATTTTAACTTTATGTTTTAAATCAAAGTTGGCTAGATAATTCTCCAAAAGGAATATTTATTTTTGACAGTACCCTAAACTTCAGAAAACCAGAAAATCATCTTATTTCACGTTTTTAATGAATGTGATGCAAGATTTATGTTTCTTAGAAGGATAGAATAATCTGAATAAACCAGTCTGGAAGTCAGCTACTTCATTTTTTTTGTTAAACACTGTAAATATGGCACATGGGACTACTAATTATACAGGCATAAGCAATATAAGTTGTTATCAACACCAGTATTGCAAAGAATCAAGTGACCACAACAGCATACTTGAAACACAATTTTTCTTCTGCACTTCAACCACAAAAGCAGTCATCTGCTAGAATAATGAAAATGCCTCAGACTGAGACCAGGAGGGTGGCTGAAATATTTGTGCTAGGTCTTCCAAGTGTGAAAAAGGCCATATCTACGCCATGGTAAACATGTCTTTTTTCTCCCCTCGTGATGCAACGACATCTATGCTCAGCATTTTGCTTGCTGCCTTTTCCCCATGGAAAGCTGATATATGATTAGATCTCCTGACACCACAGAACGCTAGTAAGACAGTATTACTGTAATGGAGACTGTGGCAAATTTTCATTTAGAGTACCATCATCAACAAAAAACCCTATCTCTGGAAAAGATCCTGCATAGTGAATACTGGGTTTAGCCAGCAAGGCGAAAGTCTTAAAACATGCTCAGTCAAGCAGTATTTACATTTTTGAGGAGCCACCACGGTGAGAAAACTATCTTTGATTCACAATGAAAAACATGGCTAGCACTGACTTCTGAGATCTCATTCCCTGCTTATAAGTCAGAATTAGATGACTCCTAAAAATTTGGGCAAATTCAGCTCATTTTTTTCTTCCCTTCTTCCTTTAATCTTACCATTCATCTCTAAGGTGTGAGAGTCCTCACTCAGCCTCCACTATCGTGTCTCTTGAAGACTACCTTTCCTATTTCTTTGACTATCTTTTGTTCTCCCCAAAACAGCAGTGTTGGACTTCTTTAATAAATAAATTAAATTAATAAAGCTGTCAAACTGTTTGAACATGAGTAATTCCTATGTTAATAAAACCCAGTAAAAGCATGTCTTTGACTTCACCTTCATATTTTAAAATTCTATTTTGTAACAACAAATAAAGCACTCAAAGCTTTATTTTTCTAAATGATTATTACATTTCTGTGATGGATAAAGGCAATATGTATTTGCCGGAAACACCATAAAATTAGATGAAGGCAAGACACATGGAATTAACTGAAGTGAAATTTTCCCCCATGATGGATGGCTTTAAGATTCATTAATCAGGGAAGTTTGCTTAGAATCAAAATAATTTTTGATTAGTTAAGAATACATGCTACATAGACGATAAGGAAAAAAACAGTGAAAATCTTAGCTAATATAAATAAAAATGGATTACTAATCTAAGTGCATAGATTTTTTTTTTTTCCTTTTTCTGCTCACAATGTTATTCATGCCCCTAAGCAATTCACTTAATCTTTTTTCTCACGCACTTTGTCTGTAAAATGGGAATGAACCAACATAATTTATCCCAATGGTATAGAGTAAGACAAAAAATAACAAAATCCATACATCTCATAATTATTTAAATAGGTTTTGGTACATCAGGATGACATATATAATCTTAGCTTTTGTTCTCTTCAGGAAAAAAACTATGAATTACTCAAAATGTATACATTTTTCCCTCTTAAGCATTCAGCTGAGTCTTTGTCTTCTTCCATTTTATATCATTTTCAGCTATATAAAAGATGAAGTAGATGCATTTCAAGTTGTTTTCCTTAGAATTTAAATCTTGGGTAACTCTTCTCATTTACCACCTTTCACCACAAATTAACATGCACATCAAGACAAGTTCATTATCATTTAGAGGCCTGTTAAAAAGATGAAAAAAGAATTGCACCTTAAAGTGCCCTGGATTATCTACTGGTTAATAAAATCAGTACTGAATAATTTTTTATACTTCATAATAATCAGTTTGCTCTTCTTCCTTTCTAGTCAAAAAGCTCTGAAAGTAAAATTTACATTCTAAGTAAACAAATGTTCATTGTTGGAAAGTACCATCATATTTGTTTTCTGAAGGTAAGAATGATGTCCATATAAAATCAATAAAAACCACAATTATATAAATAAAAACTCTGATATGAATGCATTTTGGTGCTTCTAAATACAGTACTTTGGGAAACTGTAGTTGCAAAATTACTCTTAGCATGCAATAGTCCTAATTCAGAGAAAAATGTCATCTGCATCTTACAGATTTATACAAAAGTTCCACTATTAATAGATTTCAAATGTTTGTACACAGCCTAGGAGAATAATATATTACATTCTTCTGGAATAAATAAAACCAAGCTTAGCATATGATTGTCCTGTTGACATGAAATTTCACTTCACATTAGCAAAATGACAGTTGCTTTAGACACAGCCCCAACGCAGAACTGTAGAGTAAGTGGAGCATTCAAATACATGAAAAATAGTGCTGGTCAAACAGTCACAAAATCATTGTAAGCGAGCATTAATAATGTTGCAGTGAAAACTGTAAAAATTAAAAAGGCTGCTTTTTACAGTGAACTCAGATATACTATGGCTATTAATCAGTAAAGAGTTTTAAAAAAAAAAAAAAAAGAAATAAAAGGCTTCATTCTAACTATAGGCCCTGCAGCAGTGGGGTGCTTCAAGTTCTGAAGTAGTCACACTGAATCAGTCATGTTAGACATGACAAATATGGATTGTGGGGGGAAAAAAACTTAGGTAGGAAAAGATGATACCACAAGAACAATTCAGAATCCACAGAAGTCTGCTCAAACACTCCCTGTTGTGTTCAGCACTGCCTGAGCTTGAGGAAAGCACCTAACAATGCACCACACGCTAGCTGTCTCCAATAAACTCAGGTACCTTGGTGGGGTTTTCTTGTCTCAGCACTATATTAATTTAGATCTGCACTGAAGTTCTCTAAAATCACCTTTAAACATATTCTTCAGAAATTACCTTTTTTTTGTTGAAAAAAAAGTATTTGTCTACTGACCAGTACAGTGTTCCACTTCCAACAGTGCTCTCATAAAATTAATTTTTGTTGCTTATCACTAGATGTGAATTCATGCTGTATTTTGTAAGTTGAAGGCCCCACAAGAAGCAGGGCTAGCGATTGTGAGACTTCTCCCAGCTGCTTATAGAATATTTCGTCTGCCTCTTCTATCTGCCTTGTTGGCCTTTCCCCTGATTCTTACCCATAAACACTCAAGGTGGAACCATCACAGCTATTGCATAATACTTTGATATTTTAATTCCTCGATTTTGTGTACTATTAATGCAAAAACTGGAAAAACACATAGTAAAACATTTGATTCTCTTCAACAGTTGAGCATTCCTCCTAAATTCTTATTTAATTATCTAATTAATTCACAGTTAAGGAAAGCTTTTTTTTCTGAACTCAGTTAGGCGGAACTGCTTTCCCAGATGCCAGCAACCACTCACCTGTCCCACAGCCCACACCAAGGTACCCTGCCATTCATACCTGCAAAACTGGTCTCGGCACACCACTGCGCAGCTTGTGGATTCTGGGCAAGTTGTTTCTTGTGCCTCATCCCTCCTCTCTCAGATAATGTTTTCTCTAGTTACCATCTGTTAGAGCATTCTTGCACTTATAGGCAAAGCCTGCTATGTTAAAAACTATGTTTTATTGTGACAATTCTATGTTTAACATAGGGTTATTTTCAAATCTTGCACATTAGATACCCCACATAGATATGGACTTGACTATTGCTGCATTTCAGAGCAAGTCACAGTTACACCATTGATTTTTCCTTCAGTCAGTCTGTGGTTTTGAAACATTAAACAACAACTATATGGCAATATGAATTTGAGAGGCTTTTTCCCTCAAGAGCTGAGATAGTATTTGTAGCCTAAATACTTCTTAAAGGACACCACTGAACTCAGGAATTACTAAAAAGGCTCTGTACCAGGAGAAAATTTCTTAAGGTTTTAGGAAAGGCATTTTGCACTATTTTGTTTGAAACTAACAAAAAGCCAAATGACAATTTAAGAGAGCTAGCAGTAAGATCATTTGAAAAAGCTCACTAGCTCAGAAGCTGAAGAAGGAAAGAAGGAATGCTAAATGCAGTTCAGTCACATCTCCTTCAGGTAAATAAAGCCAACCACATACATTTCAGCCATCCTCAAGCATCAGTTGTGCCCTATGCACTAAGCAACAAGAGCAGACAAAGAATTAGAAGTATGCACATCCATTATATTTGCCACCACCACTCATAACCTCTTCTGTGCTTGGTCCATGGCAACCTCTGGGAACGTACCCTCCCCTTCCGTCCTTCTCCTGACATTGTCAGATAACGCTTCCCAGGTTGTAGAATGCACAATCTGTTTTCCTGGCTTCCACTTCCCAAAATGAAAACATACTGCAGATAACAGAAGAGGGGGATCCAGCAGGGGTGTGAAGGTAAGTAGGGTTACAGCAGCATTTGCCTGTGCTGCTGAAAATACATATGTCGCTGATGAGCTTCAGGGTACTGCCTCCATCTACAGCCATGCCACTGGCTTCCCATAGATCTATTTTAACGCTGTCCACAGCAATTTGACTATGTAGGCAAGAAACAAAACCTAATCTTGCATTGTCACCACCAGCTGGTGCTCCCAAGCTGTACAGAGCAATGCTAATTGATACCATCTTACACATGCTTTTCCTCTTACCTCCTTCCAGGTTATTTTGCAAAGGCATATTTCCAGTTCTCTCCATGGTTGAGACGGCCACTTTATTGATAAGACTTTCCAGATAAGAGCTATTTCCAAAAATTCTGCTAATGCTCTCTCTTCTTGCCGCTTCTGTCCAGAGTTAGCACCCTAAAGCCCATGCCGACACCTTTCTTTCTTTAATCCCTCTTTCAGTATTGCTCCTGACTAGCCTTATTCATCTTCTCTTTATCTTGGTAACTCTCTTCCGTATCAGTCCTCATATCTCAAATTTTACCTTGCCTTTTCAACACTGAAGATATTGCCACAACATTTAGCTTAACTAGAAATTTTTTTCTGGTATTTTAAAAGCCATTATTTACCAGTATCATTCTGCACAGGTTAGAAGTCCTTAAGAAAGGACAATCAACATGATAAAATCATGTAATGATTGGTAAATGCAGAGAAAAAAGAAAAAGCACAAATGCTTTCAAAATATTTTGCCAAGAATCTAAAGATTCTTGCAAAGAATTCCTTGAGAGAAAAAAGAACTAGAAAATTTGACAGACACACTCTACCACCTGCATATCCAAAAATATCTCCAGATTTCAGCAGAAATATAAAACTTCAAGCATAACAGTCTCCTTGACAGTAAGACAAGAAGCCACTTTCCACAAGTGCCCTCTCTCCCCTCATCTGCATTTCAGATTACGCTGTATGTTAATTTACAACCTCGAGTCATCAGAAATTTAAGATAGTCCGTACAAAGATGTTTTTAAGTAGAACAGGAGGAAGCTAAATGATAAGGATACACAGTTTGCCCTCCTACGCAACAGGGTCTACTTATTACTTTAGCTGCTCAAACTGCTAACAGATTTCCTTTGGTTTTTTGCGGGGGGGAGGTCTGTGGTTGCCAAAGATCATATGCAGAATTAAAGTACAATACTCTCTTCTCGGAGCTGCTGACAACAGAAAAATACCTTTTAATAAAAAGGGTGTAGGAAGGTAAAGTTTCTGCAAAGATTTAGCTCAACTTCACCCTCTGTCTTGAAAGCTGAAGTGATAAAGGCCTTTTAGATATGTCATCTCTGTAGGTGAGAATTTCTCTTACATGAGCAAACAATAAATGAAGTACTTACTTTAAACATCTCATTACATATGAAGGAGATTAATTTAAACCAAACAATTTGGCATTTTTTCAGGCATATCGTATAAGCACAGCTCTAAGCAAATTATACCGCTGGAATTAATGTAGGCTTTAAACATATTAGGTACAATACTTCTTGTTTTAAAAAAGCATACTCGATATTCACTGATGCTACCAATAACTACAAGTCTGTTTCCTTGCTAAATAGTCACATGACCTCCAAAGACATAGATTTTAATTCCTATTCTGAAAAACAGTACCATAAACATGTCCAGGGGCTTAATTTATTCAATGGTTTTGTGGAAATTTATTGTGAATTTCGGTAACAGCATTTTTTGATATGCTACCATATCTTCTCTCTTGCAGAATGTTACTTAAGTCACATGAAGAGGATCTAAGATAAATTTCTATCAATTTGAGCCATTTGTATAATGCTTGCACATTCCTGGTGCAAATGCAAGTATAGAAGACTTTCCCATGCCTCATAAATATACTAACTACTGTAATTTCTCTACTAACTGGAAGATATAAAGAGAAAGAGGGAGTGACCATGAAATTGTGGAGTTCAAGATCCTTAGGGCAGCAAGGAAGGTGCACAGCAAGCTCACTACCCTGGACTTCAGGAGAGAATAGTTTGGCCTCTTCAGGGATCTGATTGGCAGAGGACCATAGAATAAATCCCTCAAGGGAAGAGGGGCCCAAGAAAGCTGGTTGATATTCAAGGCTCACCTCCTCCAAGCTCAGGAGCAATGTATCCTGACAAAGTGGAAGTCTGGCAAAAGTGACAGGACACCTGCATGGATGAACAAGGAGCTGCTGGACAAACTCAAACACAAAAAGGAAGCCTACAGGGGTGGAAGCAAGGACAGGTAGTCTGGGATGAATACAGAGAAATTGTCTGAGCAGCCAGGGATCAGGTTAGGGAGGCCAAAGCCCTGACAGAATTAAATCTGTCCAGGGATGTCAAGGGCAACAAGAAAAGCTTCTAAAGGTATGTTGGTGATAAAAGGAAGACTAGGGAAAATGTGGGCCCTCTCTGGAAGGAAATGGGAGAGCTGGTTACCTGGGATATGGAGAAAGCTGAGGTACTCAATGACTTTTTTGCCTCAGTCTTCACCAGCAAGGGCTCCAGCCACACTGCCCAAGTTGCAAAAGGCAAAGGCGGGGAGTGGAAGAAGGAAGAATTGCCCACTGTAGGATAAGATCAGGTTCAAGACCATCTAAGGAACCTGAAGGCACACAAGTCCATAGGACCTGATGTGATGTATCCACAGGTCCTGAGGGAACTGGTGGATGAAGTGGTTAAGTCACTATCCATCATACTTGACAAGTTGTGCCAGTCCAATGCAGTTCCTGCTGACTGGAAAAGGGGAAACATAACCCCTATTTTTAACAAAGGAAAAAATGAAGACCTGGGAACTACAGGCCAGTCAGTGTCACCTCTGTGCCCAGCAAGATCATGGAGCAGGTCATCCTGGAAACTATGTTAGGGCACATGGAAAATAAGGAGGTGATTGGTGACAGTCAACATGGTGTCACTAAGGACAAAACGCGCCTGACAGATCTGGTGGCCTTCTACGATGGGGTTACAGCATTGGTGGGTAAGGGAAGAGCAACTGACGTCATCTACCTGGACTTGCGCAAAGCACTTGACACTGACCTGCACAACATCCTTGTCCCTAAATTGGAGAGACATGGATTTGATGAAGGGACCAGCTCAGTGGATAAGGAACTGGCTGGATGGTCACACTCAAAGTGTTGTGGTCAATGGCTCCATGTCCAAGTGGAGAGCAGTGATGAGTGGCATCCTCAGGGGTCTGTGTTGAGACCGGTGCTGTTTAACATCATTGTTGGCAACATGGACAGTGGGATCGAGTGCACCCTCAGCAAGTTCACCGAAGACACCAAGCTGTGTGGTGCGGTCAACACACTGGAGGGCAGGGATGTGCCATCCAGAGGGACCTGGACAGGCTGGAGAGGTGGGACTGTGTGAACCTCATGTTCAACAAAGCCAAGTGCAAGGTCCTGCCCATCGGTCGGGGCAATCCCAAACACAAATCCAGGCTGGGCGAGGAGTGGACTGAGAGCAGCCCTGCAGAGAACGACTTGGGGGTATTAGTGGACGGAAAACTGACTATGAGCCAGCAATGTGTGCTTGCAGCCCAGAAAGCCAACCATGTCCTGGGCTGCATCAAGAGAAGTGTGACCAGCAGGTCGAGGGATGGGATTCTCCCCCTCGACTCTGCTCTTATGAGAATCCCCCTGCAGTGCTGTGTCCAGCTCTGGGGGCACCAACATCAGAAGGACATGGATCTGTTGGAATGAGTCCAGAGGAGGCCATGAAGATGATCAAGGGCTGGAGCACCTCCCTTATGGGGACAGGCTGAGGGAGTTGGGGTTGTTCAGTCTGGAGAAGAGAAGGCTCCGGGGAGACCTTAGAGCGGCCTTCCAGGACTTAAAGGGGCTACTGGAAAGCTGGGGAGGGACTCTTTGTCAGGGAGTGTAGGGATAGGACGAGAGGCAACAGTTTTAAACTGAAAGAGGGCAGATTTAGATTAGATAGAAGGAAGAAATTCTTTCCTGTGAGGGTGGTGAGGCCCTGGCACAGGTTACCCAGAGAAGCTGTGGCTGCCCCCTCCCTGGCAGTGTTCAAGGCCAGGCTGGATGGGGCTGTGAGCAACCTGGTCTAGTGGAAGGTGTCCCTGCCCATGGCAGGGGGTCGGAACTAGATGATCTTTGAGGTCCCTTCCAACCCAAACCATTCTGTGATACTATGAAAAGAGTATCAACTTCACCCTCTCCAACTATAGCTTAAACAATGAGGATACAAAAATAATGATGCTGGGGTAATTAAAATATTCTTAGAATAGCATTCAAAACAACTATATGTTAGGAAAATCATAATTTTCAGGAAAACAAATTTGAATGTAAAGTAAATTACTGTTCTCCCAATCTGCTACTCCACAGCTGAGCAAATTGATACTTTAGATTCCATAACTGAATCAGTACTATTAAACAATATTTGTATATTTTACAACACAATATTACAACTGTGAAAATCCCCTCTTAATTTTGGGTTTCTTTAATCTGCCAAGTCATTCTATTTATTCTAACTTGTTCTTATACACAGATACCCCATCTTGTTCTACAGATAATCATCATGTTTTGGAATGTCAGAGTTTCTGCTTTCTAAGTATCACATCTGTATGGTAAGAGAATAGGTTGCCACACTTCTGAACTTTTCTTTGGTATATGTTTTCTTAAACTGAGATCTTAAACTAAGATCCTCAGCAGTAAAAGAGGTACTGGAAAAAAAATGGATAAATTGTATCCCTTTATGTTTTTACAAACTGTAGAAATAATGAGGAAACACACAGATCAACAGAAAATTCACTCTAAAACAATACTTCAGAGGAATTTTATTAACAAGGACTGCTCTGCCTAGCGTAGTGATGTCCACAAAAAAAACCCACCACACAGAAGACCCCCTGTGTGGGATAGATATACTTGGATCAAGGTATAACATTGTTATGCTGTCAAAAAAATGAAGGAAGAAGATGAATTTAGGAGACTGAATTTAAGATGGAGGAGTCTGTCATGCAATAACAGCTTATAAGAGTTACAAAGGCAACATATAAACATAAAAAGCAAAGCTGACATATTTGATAACCACAAAGCTTGCTTATTCCAAATATACTCTCAATTACAGTCATTCTGGATTACACAAAATGAAAAAACAAGTTCAGGGAAGTGCAGTATTACAATACTCATTTCAGTTTCTGTGCTGTCAACCTCTCAAAGCTTCCCTACATGTAATGGAGTCTCCCCAGCCTCCTGCCTGGGCTAACACCCGTGGGAAGAGAAGGCAGTTTCACAGCTTCTGACCATGCAATACACATCTCAACCCTGCACCGACACCCGAGGAAACACAAGAACACAGAAACCATGTCATGGCAGCTTCCTGTGCGTTGAAGCTGAATGTCATGATGGAAGTTAGATGATTTCTTTAAGTGTCAGTTCTAAAAATCAAGTAAGCCTTACCTGTGCAAGACTGTCTCTCAAAGGAAAACAGTTGTGGGCAGTGGGCTTTTTCGAAAAGACCTTAATATATTAAGCCAGAACCTCATCTGTGTTGCTTTGTTGCAATTACCCCAGAATAGCCAATGCACAGTAACAAAAGCTTCATTACAGTTTGATAATACTAAAAATAAGCACAAAGGTTCATTTTACTTAAGAAATGGTAAAGAACTGGGCAAACACAGATGAGAGATTGTTGCACTGAGTCAACAAGAGAGAATCACATAACTGAAGTACTGAAGGTATCTAAAACCACAATCTGTTGTGTACACAATGATTTCAGAGAGCAAATAACATTTCATTTTTCTGTGCTGTGTTCTGGTTGAATCGTCCACATTCAAACAATCCTAAATACAAGTACAGGATTTTAGTCCTCTATTAATACTAGATAATATGTATTTTCAAGTCGCTCAAATTTCATGTTCTTTCTTCTAATGAGACTACTGCTAGATCTGTAGGCTGTCTTATAAACCACTTTACCTTATTTTAGTGTTTCATTATGAAAATTTTAACTGTTCATTAGCTTTGGAAGACACGGCATTACAGCTGTGATATATCATTCCCCATATTATTAATAATCTACTTTATAAATTCACTGCTTGAAGCAGATATTAGTTTTATGAGTTTTATTTTTGTGTTTGCAAGAATTTAGAAAAAAACTTAATAGAAGCACATACACTTAGTCGTCTATCCATACACAAAATTTTGTTCACTGTCATGATTTTAAAATTAGTGCCAAAATACAACTGCATCAAATTTAGCAGACTCATTAGAAACTAAAACCCAAACCTCCAAAACAAGAAACTATCTGACTAATAGTACCCTCCCCACCTCTCCAACTCTGTTAAGATTACTTAAGGAAGATGTCCAGATTATCAGTTTTTGTGTAGTAAACTTTTTGCATATTGTGATTAACTTTCATTGAAGGTATATACTTTCCCACAGAGATTAAGCACCATTTGCTTCAGTACTGTTCAGATGCCTATTTTAGGGATAGAAAAATTCCAGGAGACAACAGGATATCACTATGAAATTGAACAGAATATTAGTTATGGGGGTTTTGATCCTCTAACTTCATAATTTGAAATATTAATATTGTATTTAGAATATTTAATATGTCACCTTAAACTACCATCTTTAAAACACAATATTCTACTGGAAGTAATTTAAAAAAGCTGGAATACTGTGCTAGACCAGTTACCACAGAATGGGCCATTTGCTGAGGGAATGAAATTTATACAATTTATTCTACATGATGGTCTCTTTTTTTTTTTCCTTTTAAATTATCAGACTTAACATTGCCTCTGGCTTAAGTAGCAAAACCTAAAATACTGATAATTTTTACTTCAATACTTATACAAACTGAATTGATTAATGTATTTGAGAAAACAAAGCTGTATGGAACTGAGTCATCCTTCAACTGAGAACTTACCATTTCGTATAATCAAAATTTAAACTTGTTTTTAGCCAGCAGTCGGCACACAGCTTGCTAATTTCTAGGTAAAAACTGACCCAATGCTGTTCTACCTTCTTCACATAGAATACTGGAAAAAATACTACTGATGCTGGCTATTTGTTTAAATTTTCTGAACGTTAGCCATTTCTTTACATGCTACAAGAGCTGGTGGAACTGCTGAACCAAAAAGCTCAGCTCTAGCTCTTTGTGTAATCCCAACAAATGTGAAACTTTCCATGAAGTTTAGGTCACATATGAATACATTGAAAAGATATGCTAAGAGAAGAAACACAGTGACAGCAACTACCAAGATTCAGAACTTAAGACTGTATAAATGAGCTGATAAGGAAAGAAGGAATATGACAGTGATAGACATGCAGCTAAAAGATGTTTACAATACTGTGAGTGGCAAGGCATACCTGGGCTGATAACTTCGATAAAGGAAGCAATGCAAGAAATAGAACAGGATGGATATTGCCAAGATCTTCCAAGCAAGCTTTTATTAAGTTGAAGAAGCATCTTAGATGGTAACCAACAGAAGACCAAGGGTTGACTTTCAAAATTACACTGGACAAACTGTATTGAAGAGATATTTCGGTACTGATGATCAAACCGTTCTTCTCTTTGTAATCTACTTCAAGCAAGTATCTTACTTTGTGAAAGTAGTGATTGTGAAAACATTAGATTGTTGTAAGGAAAGCAGAGCTAACTAGCATCATTGAACATGATGGTAGTTACACAGAGCTCAGAGAACAGAATCATAAGCAAGACCACAGGCACTGCTTATAGTGTTATGTCAAGAACATTTTCAAGTGTCAAATTCAGTTTGTAACATCCAGTTTTTGACCAAAGTTTAGAAAAGAGCCTAGTTCTTAACTACTGTGTTTTCCATAACATTTCTTTAGGCGTATAATTCCTCTCTCCATTTTCTGCACTTGCTCAGAACCAACCAAAATGAAACCTCTTACTTTACTTTTCACTGCATTAAGAAGAAACAGAGAACCAGGTTTTTTTGAGTTTTCCTGTATAAGCTTTCTATATCCATTTTAACAAGGTTATATCACACACACACAAACATCTGAGCCCCATCTATATCATGTATAAGAAACAGCATTCCTCAGAGAGGCTCTTCTCCAAACAGTTTTAAAAGATATCTTTTCATTCTGAATTAAACAGGATGTAGGGATTGCCACCAGCGCAGAAGTAGGAATCACAAACAGCTATAACCCAAATATTCTAAGGAAATGTAAGCAAGTAATTACAAATAAAACTGCTTACATTCATGCAACTTGTTTGGCAACAGCAGTATACCATAAGGAAAGCTGCTACAATTCATAACAGCATCTTGTAATAAAACAGCTTTATGCATCCCTCTCAAACTGTTTAGTGCTCAAATCTCATCAGATGGCTGAGTAAGCATTACACTTTGGGACAGTAAATCTCTGTTTCCAATATGGTCTACATTCACAGACATGTACTTTTGCATTCACTGTAAGACACTTCCAGCTAAGCACTCATATAAAAAAATAGCAATATATAAAAATATCTGCATGTTATTTTGTCTAGTCAGCTATCTAGACTCTGAAAAAATTTAGGAACCCTGAAGGACCAGCAGCTCAACAAGAACTGACTGCTACCAGAAAAAGCTAATTTGAAGTTTGGGTTTACAAACATGAAAGTAGTATGAAAGGACTATCTTTATACATGTCACTGTCTCTTCAACATGTCTTTATCCATGTCACTGAGGCATATATGGCATTGCTATGGTACATTTTGCTTCCTTTAGAAAAAAACCTGAAAGTTGGGAAAGGGTTTAGAAATGAGCAACAGATCTGCATTCGTGACAGAAGATGATACTATACAGGCAGATGCCTGAAGAGCTCTACCTAGACAGATAGAGCTCACAGAAAAGATGACTGGCTTAACTGCAGGATCTAATTGAATCTGTAAAGAAAAATCACTGGGTATTATGGCTGTTCCAATAAAACAGAAAAGGGCATCACCACACCTAATGGCTAGCAAGTGAAGCCAGTTTCCAAAATCCAAAGAGAGGCTGGTATCTGCTTTTAACATGGAGGGTGACTTCCCACAGATGCTGCCTGCCAGTGGAAATGATGGATTTTCTGTCTATTGATGTTTTCAAGACTCCAGAATGTGCTTCATTCAAGGACAGATTACTGGGATCAATGTAGAAACAATCTGATGAAAGTTAATGAGCAACTGCATAGCAGGTCAAACAAGATAACTGGTAGGCCTTCTGACCTTAAACTCTGAATCCTGAGACAAATAATATAAAGCAAAAAGAACAAATAAAAATGCGGAGCCCTGCTTACCCAATTATACTTGTTTTAGTTTTCTTTTCTACTAATTTTTATTCCCATTTATAGGCTTTAAGTGAATTTGTCATCAGCACTTTGACTCAACTCCAAAGCATCCATGGTTCTCTAAGGAAGAAAATGAGTTTTGGGTGGTGTTTTTGTTTGTTGAAAGTTTCCTTATGTTTTTCTTACTAAGTAAACTATGTATATTTGGGTCCAGTTACAGTATTTGAAAAGCTTCTAAAAATCATATAATCCATTTGAGATATTAGAAGAACAAACAGGGACAAGATAACAAATACAAACATAGTAATCACCACAGACCAACCAGTTGTCCACTGAGTCTAGAATTTAGTCCCCAACGATAGTAAGATATTTCAAAAGAACATGGGGAAAAAAATAAGGTGTAAAAGAGAATTACAGAATAAACAGAATAAACACCTAAAACCTCTTCCCAATGCATCTGAGCTGAAAACTGACTTGTCCATTGGAGCAGTCCATACACTCTGGTGCTTAAGCCATCTTCCACACACTCCAAAAATATACAAATGTCTAATCCTTTCCTTATTTTCCTGAAGATGAGGACCTTAAAAACATCTGGTATCGGACAGTTCAACAATGCATAATCCAAAACTCTTCCTGTATTATGAGAAAGGAGGAGGAGACGCAAATGGCCTAATTTCTCTTTACCAGAAAACAAGCTTTAGAGGGGTTCCCGAGTTCACAGCAGAAACAAGACAATATTTACTACTGTAAATTCTGGACTACATGACTTCTAAAGACTAATTTTCTGGCACATGCCTAGGATGCAGGGACAAAGATGCCCATTCAAACCCAGATCAAGCGTAAAAGCCTTTTAAATCTGAGATATTAATGGTAATAGGTGTATTAGAAAAGCATCCGAGTCTCTTCATCAGTTTGAGAACACTCAGAAGTAATCAGCCTCCCTTCCAAACTCTTCTTTCTGGAAAATACACCCTAAAAAATATCTATGGTAAACTGTAGATCCTTCTGAAGACAAGAACCCAGAGAACGTGGATTATTTGCAGAAGTTAGCCATTTTTGTTAGTAGGATTAATCAAGAAATAAGTATTTTAATTTAGAGTATCTTATTTTAAAAAGAAAAATATTATTTCATCTCCTTGGAGTACATCATTCCCCTTTACAATGGATTTTAATATGAGAAAGAGCATCCACATGGATGTACCTAAATATTACAGACTTCTTAGAGGAGTGTGTGCATGTGTGTGTATGAGAAAATAGAGGAGGATTTATAGGATCAAAAATTATTATTTTCAATATCCAAAGCCTTAGACTTCTATTACATAGCCAAGCAAAGGGATGAGGAATAAAAAAAAAGTATACAAAGAATAGGTTTTCTTCAACATTCAGCTAGGCCCTTAGCATTGTAAGGGGAGCAAACACTACTCCTGTATTTCGAAGCACAAGATCTTTTTGCTTGATACAAATTTGTAACTATAAAGTATAGGAAGTATAATTCCTATTAATTCTGAAGTGTCTTTGAAAAGGTATTTGCATTAAAATGGTGACTAAGCCTATTCTAGAGTAGACCTAAGTCTTTTTAAAAACTTCTTTTATTCACAGTGTGTGCTAACTACCTGAGTTGATAATGTCTACATCCTTTTATATCTGCTTTACATAATTGTCCTGGTTTTGGCTGGGATAGAGTTAATTATTCTTCTTAGTAGCCAGAATAGTGCTGTGTTTTGGATTCAGTTTGGGATTTGATATGATACGTATGCTGATAATACACTGATGTTTTCACTTACTGCTAAGAGATCGAGTACTCTTCAACTCCCCATGTCCTGCCCATGTGCGGGTGCACAGGAAGCTGGCAGGGGGCACAGCTGAAGCACTGGACCCAAATTAGCCAATGGAATATTCCCTGTCATGGAACGTCATGCTCAGTATATAGAGGAGGGTCAGCCAGGACGAAGGAGGATCTCTCTTGCTTCCAGGATTGTGATTGCGGGGTCTTGGTATTTCAGGATTGTTAGTCAGGAACAGGCTGGGTATTGGTCAGCGGGTGGTGAGCAATTGCATTGTGCATTACCTGTTTGTACTTTCTATTACTGTTATTGTTTTAGTTTATTACAATTATTAAACTGTTTTTATCTCAACTTATGAGTCTCCCTTTACCCCTCCAATTGACTACCACCCCCCCAGGTGGTGAGAAGGTGAGTGAGTGGCTGTGTAGGGTTTGGCTGCCAGCTGGGTTCAAACCACAACAACAATGTTCATGTAACTTTGTAAATGGTTAAAAAAATAGAACCTAGTTTAACTTAATCATCAATTAATGAGGAGTCCAGTACAACAGCAGTAAAAAACACAGAAGCTACTTTTGAAAGCTAAATAACTGTTTAAAAAAAAAAAAAATGAGCGTAAGTCTATACATACCTATATATTTGCACTGGAAAACCCTGCATTCTGATTCTCTAATTTAAACTGTAAACAAATGCTGAGTCTTAATAATGATCACTAGAGAGAAACTGCCAAGAATAAAAAAAATTATTCCCTGAGGGAAACTATGTATGTACACAGTATTCTCATATTATGCCTAGCTGTTTGTTGTTTATTCTACAAATACATATTAATATTAGAACAGTACTATGTTTTTCAGCACTGGTCATATTAATTAATACTGGAGTCTTCTGTCAGCATCATAGCTTCTCTGTATAAAGTTTCAGAAGACAGTATTTTATTCAACTCCAACTTCATCTTCATTATGTTCATCTAGAACAAGACTCCCAGTAACACTTTAATTGATTACATTGTGTATTTAGCTTGCTAGTTGATTACATTCTTTCCACAGCAATGACATTTTAAATACTTCAACATGCTACAACGGTCACCTCTGAATTGCTGGGCTGGCATACCTCTCCTGTCATTCAGTATCCGCTCTCTCAGGAGAGGACTCCCAGTGGCTAAGATGCTATCGAGAAGCCTACTCAACTAGTCAGACAGGTAAGAGAGCAAGAGTTACACCTTCATCCAACAAGTCCGTGTTAGACAGTCAGACTTCTCAATAGTTTAGTTCCAGCATGTCTGAGCAATCAACCACACCCAGAAAATTAAGTCACAATGTATGAAGATATAAAATGGTGAAACACCAAGAAAGGTAGATGGAAGGGGAAGAAAAGGGAAGTAAGAGATTATCAGAACAACTGATTTAAACTACCATTTACAAATCAGGGAGCTTGCTGCTCCAAAGGAAACAAAACCAAAAACCAACCCACAAAAGAGCAAGAGAAAACAATTTATACATACGTACGTGGAAGTACCCCGAAGACTGAGAGTCTATTTCATGATGTTTCCCTGAAAAGCCACTTCTAAAGAGATTTCCTTCTGATTTTATGTTGTTGTGACTCAGATCTAATATACACAAAGTTTTAGTTTAACTCCTATTTATCAGCAGATCTTAATATTACAGCTCAAAAGGCCACTTGACTGATGCTAGAGTATAAAGGAGAGGAGGCATGTTGGATTTTGGATTAGACTTACATTTTCCTTTCCTAAAAGCATATTTGGGGAAGGGTGCTATAAAGGTGTGTACTTTTATTTATTTGCTAGTCTAGTAATGCTCCTACATAGCTCCATTATTAATGATATCAGCACAGATGAAAGCGCAGATGAAAGGTGCTTTCATGTTTTTAAATCACTTAACAATAAGAACCACATAGTCTTTTATGATTTGGGGAGGGAGAAGTTAGGGGAGGGAGGTTTTTTTCAACATATTTGCTTTATTAAATAAGGTATACATATTAAAATATAAATTCTTATTTCTCACTAATGCTGTGCTTTCTAGAGAAGAGAAATTGAATGCAGTTGTCTCACCTTAATAAATATTTTACGCTGGGATCGCGTATCTCTTAGGTAACCATTAAAACCAAAGTAAACCTTGATTCAACAGCAATGCGAGTTACATGTGTGTACTGGTTATAACAGGAAATTTGCCCTGAGGCCTTTATTCCCACATGAGCTACCCTACATCTGATTCCATGTTAAGGGATTCCTCCTTAAGCTTCTGCCACCTGCATCTGCCTCTGATTTTGTTTGATTACGTAAATGCATGGATATACGGAGAAGCAAGACATTGCAGAATGGCACTAAAAACGTAACATGACAAAGGCAAACTAACAATGTGGTCCCACTCTAACCAGAATATAAGAAGAAGTTTTCTTTAACGTCTTTAGTACAAATTTGTATATCTAACATTTAATTTTCAAAAGGTCACAGGTTCTAAAAAGAAATATTAAAACTAAAATTAGTAAAACTCAGTTGGATTTGGAAGGGATACACTAATTTGAGCCTAACAGTTGAGTATGACTCGTGTATGACCAAAATCTCATCTTGGTGTTACTGGGAATACAAGCAGTGAGCAAAGTCTAGTTAACCTGAGAACCTGTAACAGCAACTATCCCCTCTATACAGCACATTTCAGTTGTTGCTGAATACAAAACACCTGACCACAATAACTTGAAATCTGAACAAGCTTAATCACTCTCATGAAATGTTCTTACTGCAGTGTGGTTCTTTGAATGTGTCCCAGTAAATCATCTGGTGACAGATTTATGATGTGAAGAAGAACAAGAAGAGAAAACAACATTAGTTTTTCTCAGCAATCAGAGCTGCCCTAGAGTGGGCTGTAAAAAAAAAAGAAAAAAGTAGATTCATCAGACTGGTTTGGGTCTCTTTGGGGTTGTGGGTTGTTGGTTTTTTTAATTGATATTTTTCTGTTTTCTTGCAGAAACCTATTCAATGTATATGAAGAAAAGGCGCAGTATGAAATACCCAAGAGATGAGTATGGCATAGTAAAACAACTTCACGTGAAAGAAAAAGGGGTGCATTACACTTCCCAAGTGCCCCTCTCTGAGAATTCTACTGCAATAACTGAATTTTCTATTTGATGTTAATAAAAATACTGGACAATCCTAAGGGACATTATAAGGGATTTTTTATAATCATTGTCACTACTTTTCTCTAACTCCCATTAACATACCTATGGTGTTGCACAGGATACAAAAAGCACACATTTGTAAGTATAAAAGAATAAAAAATGGAACTTGAGCTGACATACAAAAAGGTATTGGCTGTTGTTCCTTACTGAAATTATCTCACCATATAAAAGAGATGCTTTGTACATATACAAAGCAATTCAACTGTGGTAAAAAAAATTCGAAATATTTCAGAAGACTGTTGGGTCCAGTTTAATATGATGGTGTTTTTTAGACTTATTTTTAATAACTTCAATCATATACTCTTCTTGTTCTAACATTTCACAGCAGAGATTTACTGCTAAACTAGATCTAACCTGAGAATGAGAAAGCAGTCAATTCAGTGTAACTATTGGCTAATAAATTTTGCAGCAGCTGAAGCCTAGCATTTGGTTCAGGCAGAAACACAAAATCCATGATCTATGAACGCCAGGTGAGGAACTCAGGAACAGTAAGGTGTGCAATCACCTCTTTGAAACCCAGTTTAAAACTCTTAACTCAGTAGAGTGTTCTTTTAAGCACAATTTGATTACAAAGTATACCTGAAGAAAAGTTGCCTTTCAAAGCAAGCTCTTTAAAGAAAGGTTTTACAAAATTCTCATTTTTTGCCTTAAAGGACATCTATCTTCACCATGTTGTGTCAGCAGATGAAGTCAGAAAGAAGGTATTTTCTCTTCTTTTTCAAAAAAAAAAAGGTTAAAGTTTGATAATTGGTTCTCTTTGGTGGAAAATACATGGCATATAGAGAAACCCGCATATTACCAGAAGATTGTAAAATATTCTAAATATTCAGAGGTGTCAGAACTATTGTCAAGCTTTTGACATATCCTAGCAGGAAGTATGAAAGTTTCTATTCATCTCAAAATACAGGATTCAGAAAGGACTCCTCAACTTTAAATAAATCTTGTAACATTTGAATGCTCTCTCAGATCCACTGAAAGACTGTATTAATACTTCAGATCAATTGACTAATGAATATCCAGTGCAGGTACTGAATTACAAATACATTTCTATCTGTACTAGGGAAAATCTAAGACAAATTAATACCTCAAGCATGCATTGGACCTGCCATTTTAGTCAAGAATCTTAACACTTATTTTGAAGATGATCAGAAAATAAGTTTGACACAAAAATACTAAACCTCTTCTGAATTAATTTCTACAAATATTAATACTCATATGTTAAAGACAGTCTTTAAAAGGGGAATTTTATTGTTTTGAAAAATTACAGATAACCAGGTTTAAAAAATTATTTAGAAAAAATACTTAGAATTACTTTAAAAATTACTTTGAAAAATTACAGTGAAACATCTTGGGAAAAGCACAGTAGAATTAATGTCAGACAAAGGTGCTTCAGGTAATATATAGTCATGTCATCCTTCATGCCTTTATACCAAAACTTCCAAATACCGCACCAGAAAGTAGCATCTATGACAAACGAACTCTCTTTGGTAGGTGCATTTGTCAATGATTAGCACAAAAAGCTTACTTCAAAACGTGCAAACGATGACACAGTTTTTAAGTTGTATTTATTCTCAGAGCTAAACTTCCACCGACATTCAATTTTCCTATCAAATGCTTTATTCACACTAGCTTAGAGAGATCTGCTTTTTCATGAAGAATAACACAAACAAGTCAGAACAGAAGGACAATAAAATACTAAAGTAAACCAAGAAGATCTGTTTCAGGCTTCTGAGCTCTGAATATAGTTTTTGTTATTAGATTTCACTGCTGAATCATCATAAACAAAAATGGAAGTAGTACAACTTGGTCTTACGCTTAACAGATTTTCAAAACCGAGCAACATATGATCAGGCAGCAGCTAAAGACAACTGCTTTGGGCAGTTCCAGGGCCATGGTTAAACCAGATACTTTTCAATAAGTCAAATGCATATAGCTTTACTAACAGAAGAGACAAAATATTGAGGAAAATATCTACAATTGCTTAAAAAATATGTCAAGTTTTTTATAATAGAAGAATAAAAAATTCTCTAAAGACTATTTATTTTAAGCATGTTTATTTCCTACAGAATTTAATCCCATCAAAACACCCACTCAAATTTAGAATAAATTTACATGTATAAATTCCTAGATGTCTGCAGCTGGAAACAGCATGCATAAGATATAATGAACAGTATTTCCTACTATATAAACCACATTTTTATGCATATGATATTAATGTAGAAATTGAGAACATGTACCAAGTCTTAATCTAGATCTACTTCCCACATTATCTCAAATTTCATATTAGTAGAGGAACTGTACAATCCAAAAGATATTGAGCTTTCAAATATGAAGAATCACCATTTTGCTTTCTAAACTTAACAAAAGCAATAAAATAAGGAGTCACTGCTTATACCATTTAACAAAAAACTTACTTTGGCTCTCTAAAATAAACTTTATTCATCTAGACATAACAACACAGACTAGCAGGGCGAAAAAAAATAAAAAAAAAATAATCTGAGTGTTTCAATTCAGTTACCAACAATTTGCACTCCCCTTCATAAAGAGGGCAGATAAGAACACATTAAGAGCAGGAGGAGGATGAACAGTTGTCAAATCAGTAATCAAGAGAAAAAGAACACCCTCATGAAATGCCGAATAATGACCTGGAAACTAAAATGAGGCACTTGAGCTGAAGCATCAATCATTCAGATAGGGAAAAGTAATATTTAGATGACTCCTGTACACAAAGGCTGAACAAACCACAGTGAAAATGGCTCCACTAGCTCTTATGATCTCATTGCAGTTTGATGCATTATCTCTAGGTAAATACCTATAAGCAAAGAAAGACCCTACAAGAACAGAGATTACCTCAGAAAACAGAACTGCATGTTTGATAGACCAAGCACAATGCAAACACTTCCAAATGTCTGTACACAAATGTGAGAGAAACACGGGATTAGACAAGGGTTTAATTAGCGATGCTAATTAATAGATATTTTGATTTAAAGGTGAAGACACTGACTGCTCACAGAATGCTTTAAACAAGTTGCATGACATGATAGCAAGTATAAAAAAATGACCTTTCATTGAATGATCTCCACAGAGAAGTGTGATAACTTAGAATTTCCTGAGTCACAATATTAGAAATGTGTAGTAGAGAACTATCATATGCCATTAACAAGGACATACATAAAATAGTAGCATTTCAGCAATTAAAGATCTACTAGATAATTTACCTTCCATTGAGAGGGGCACAAAAGGCTATAGACTTATGCCTCAAAACTGCTAATATCTTGCTTGACATAAACCATATCTGATTCTTCAACTGAAACTAAACCAAGCAATTGATTTTAAAAACCATATCTAATTGTTGACCGAGTGACAATTTAATCAGGCTATTTGGTCAAGTTAACCAGATGATTAAACGCTGTTCCTATGAAGCAATGTTCAGTAATGGTTTCAACACACAGACTTATGATTTATTGAGACAAGTAAATACCTGAGAGTAAAACTGTGCTGTGTACAGTGCAAAGGTGCAAGCACAGATTTTTCAACTAAAACCATTTAGATTGTTAATTCATTAATTCATTGGACATAACGGGTATTTAGAATGAGGAACATTTTATAAAAGATTACTTCACCTTGCTTACAAGTTCACACAGGCAGGTTATTTGAAATGTTAGTTCTAGGATCTCAATGCTGTGATAATGTATTACAGTCAATTATAAAAGTAATTAGGTGGGTTTCCCCCTCCCAGTTTTTATAAGGTGAAGGGTGAGCAGTAAGGGTAAGCAGTGACAAAATGAAGCCAGAGAAAATGGCATTCCCATTCCCACATTTCAATTTCACAGCAGTTAAAAACAGGAAAGGAATTCTGAGGAATCGGATTAATAATGAATATACGTTGGCCATATGGGGTTTTACCATAACAGTGTTTTAGTCATCTTTTCAGTCCAGGTGCTCTGTTAAAGACATACAAGTTTAGGTGAAAATGCCATTATTATTTCTAAAATGAACCTAGGAGAAGGAATACAAAGTTAGCATATCAGCCAACCCTGAGATCCACGACAAATACAACATCTGGTTAAGGATCACTATCATTTATGTTTATCAGATATTTTGAACAGTGGATCCTGGACTGCCGCATTTACAAATAGTGAATTCCAACAGTATCAGGAATCTGAGAAGAGAAAGAACTTCCTAATTTAACCCCAAACAGTTGAAATAATGGTAAAATGGCATCCATTCTGCTACAGTTCTTTCATTAAAATTCCTTATAACACTGTATACTATAACAAGCAACAGAGATTGTCCACGGAGGATTACTGTGAAAGAAACCAGTTCTGACTTTAAACATACCTTGTCTTGGAAACTCATCCGACTCCCTGTGAACCAGGTCAGAAACTCGATTTCCATAGTGCATCCTAGTGTCATGATCGTACGCCTTCAGTGTCTCACTTGAGCTGTAAGACTTCTGAGTCGGTACTCTGCAGTCTTCACTGTCCAGCGAAGAACTTGTATAGCGACACTCCTTTCCGCACCGGCCCCGCGTCAGAGAACGGTGTCTTCTATCTTTTATATCCATTATTGTGAATCAGGTAGGACGTTTTCAGAAAAGCCACTCTTGTATTTGGGGTCAGTCACTGTCACCTAAAAACAGGAAAGGATAACGAAAGAGTGAGCAATGTTGCTAACACATTTTGTTTTATTCTACTTTCCCTGACTTATCCTTGAAGAACAATGCAGCACAGATGGAGAAGAAAGAGAAGACCCACATGATGCATCCTTAGAAATTGAAATAATTGACCTGAAATGCTGTAAGAGAATTGCATTCTATCTAGATTATCATCTTATTGAAGAGTTTAAAAAATAATGATAAAATAAAATCACTGTTATCTTTTGATTTTTGAACGAGCACCGATAACAACACAGAACTGACAGAATAGTATTTGTTCCTGTTATGCAGTACAAAGAAAAGCAGACTCAAACCAGCTTTAATTATTTCCGTTCTTCCTGCAGGAGGGCTTGCAATTAAGAATGAAGCATGCAGGAGAGTTGCATAGAGGAGATTATTCCTATTCAGCATTAATGCATTACAAAGTTGTACATTATCCTTTAACAATGTGTTCACAAGCAGCAGCAACTGATTTTATTGTCCCTGGATAACATAATCCAGGGCCCTGTTCTCAACAAAAGGCCAGACCATGTATCTCCAGAGGTCCTTTCCAGCCTCGACATTTCTGCATTTTTATGATTCTCTGAACACACTTTGGGAATTGGTTGCTCTTGTGCACCACAGAACGTGACAAGATGCTCTTCTTCACAATCCTTCAAGATGACCAGTTTATCCCTCTCAGCAGTTGGAGCTCTTCAAAATATCTTCTTGCTCACTGGACCAGAAAGAGATAGATTCTTACAGTCTACTTAATCAGGACACCCTTACTGTGGCACATATACTTTAATATATGCACAGCTAGCATGCATAAACCGCAAAATAAAAGATACCATAGAAAGAAAGAAATACACTAAGCATGAGCACCCTAACCACTGAGGTAATAATTATTTTGAGTTGGTATTTGTATGTATGTCTTACTCTCATGGCATCCTATGCCCAGGTCTGTACCAGTCCTGAGAAATCCTGACGACAAAACTTTTTGCTGGAAATGAAATCTTCCCATACAAAAAATACCCAGATTTGCTAGCAAGCAAAAATTGGAACAAAACCTCTGCCTTTCTATACACGGCTAAGGAGGTGAAGAAATGGTTTTGGCAAATTTAGCTGGCACAGTTCAAGATTCTTTCCTTCCCATTGTCCCTTCTCAGCTCAGGTGCCTACTCGAAAGCCCAGCCAGCAGAACAGGAGCAGGTTCTGCACACCAGCTACACCCAGTCCCAGGCCTGAGTCTGTACTTAAACTACCAAAGCACTTCAGCAGTACGGTTCCTTCTGCCACCAAGGTAACAAACTCCAGCGAAAGATGATAAAAAACCCCAGAAGGCATTCCTGTCTTTCATTGTTGTACTTGTTTGCATCTGTAGGAGAGGAGGTCATAAGATTGTCATAAGTATTGGCTAAATCATTGCTTTTTGTATGAATAGATTATGTCCCTAGGAAAGAATTGGCCAGAGGAGCTACTGAACTTGAGAAAAGGTTTCTTAGCTTCATTTAGACTGACATTTAGACTTGTTGTGGTTTTTATTTTTCTTTCTATATTTTAAAGAAGAATGTTAGGTAACCAGGAGAAACAGCTGCTTTAAGCCACCCACAGGTACTCTACAATCTGTGAGCGATAAAAAGTGTAAACATTCTTACTTTTTTCTCCTTTTTCTCTTATTTTTAACTATGATGGTACATTTCAGAGGGGGAAAAAAACCACTACAGAACAACACACACACAAAAGCCAAAACAAAATCAGAAGACATTCAGCACTTAAAATTGGGTTAGTTTTAGAATTTTACATTAAATAGAAAGGAAGGCAATACACACTCCCGTTTCTCACCTCTCTGAATGTCTGGTGGCTAAGTTGACTTCTCTATATCTGAATTATTCAGTTCAATTCTTTGGTCCTGTAATATTTATTAAACTCTAAAGCATGTTAAGTGTAAAGCATGTTAACACTGATGGCACAAATGCTTGAAGTTTGAGGAGATATATGATCGTTTAGATTAACAATGCTTGGCTCTTTGATCCCAGTTCAATGTTATCTCATCAAATTCGGGTACCAATATATCACTATTAGAAAACATGGAAACAGATGAATACAGTACAGTATTGAGCAAAAAGTGCCAATTACTCTCCAATGTCTTCACACTACTGTTCAATACAAAAGCCTGTTATTTCATATAAAGGTACTGTCTATCAGTTCAGAAAAACAAACAGCTTTTTATTTTTATGATTGCTAAACTTTAAGCTGTCTGGCCTGATTTGTATTGTTTCTGAAAGAACATTTAATTCTTTGTTACTATAGTTAAAAGAAGGATTTACTATGACTGAGATAAAACTTCTGAGTATTTCCATGATATTAGCTTATTAAAGTATCTTCTCAGGCAGACAAGATTTTCTGAAATTGTTCCCTCAATAAACATTCTTTCACAAAGTTTTGCGTAATTACCTCACCAATACAAAAATAAAACAAAATGGTAAGACCATGCTCTAGTGTTGATAATGCCAAGAAATATTCCTCAGTCACCCTCGTGCAGAATGCAAGGTGCAACACCTGCCCTGCTGTTTCCATGACAAGTCCAAGAGGTTAACACAAGAAAATAAATGTAGAAATATGATAAATATGTCCCAACACATTTACTTTGACCTTTCTTAAGGAAAATCTTGTTACAAGAGTCAGCTGTCATAATAATTTGGTGAATAACTTCATCTTTAAAATACTATTAAAATTTTCTTGAACTTATCTAAATTTTAAGACATGCTTAAAATATTACAGATAATTTGAAAAACATTTTTATTGGGGTTTTTATCCAATTACATGTTCCTATTTATTACAGTACTCTAATTTTTTTCTGATCTTTCTATTACTTGTGGACAAATCCCAAGCATCTGAGACTAAATACATTTACCTAAATGCAACAAAATATTCTCATAGATTCTTCTTCTCTCATCTTCATCTCAGCTTTGGGGATTTCTATGAACAGAGCGGTCAGGCAAAAAGCAGTTCCATAGCATCTTCAACAAACTACTCTTAACATTCAGACAGCAGTATCACCATACATGGCTTAAAATATGATGAAATGAAGTTGTAATACACTCCTAGAAAACTTGTTTCACATTTTTCTCACGCTTATCTTAAATAGATGAAATACTGTTTCAATTCAATGCTAAACACCTTCCCTGTTAGATAGTCAAATCTTTATGTAATGTATTCCTGGAAAGGTAAAATGTGATAGCTTTGGTTAAGCGAGAATAATGGTGAGATTCAATTTGAGTTTAAAATTCCTGATACTCTTTGACTGGCCTGTCTCAAGGGCTCTCTATGAATGGTTTATTTTGAGTAAGTGACCTAAATAGTAACTGATTTAATAATTTCTTTTGTTTCAAAGGATTTCACTAAGATTGCTCATATGGACCCACTTATACTACAGAGTAGTACAACCACTGACAACTGACTTCAACTGTTTTTCTCATCTATCATTATTTTAATTATCTATGAAGCACTAATAGGACCCCCATCTAACTTTCTAAATAAGGTATTTATGGCTTGCAAAAGGGTTGGTCAAGTTTCAAGGGTGCATAGTCTCAATTGATCTAGACAGATAGTAAATCTAAAGCAATGAATGGGACATGCTGTATCTGCTGCTGACGTACAGACATATATCGCATGTGCTGCAAGTTACATGTGTCTAATAAACTTTGGACTTATATCACCCAATATAAGATTTCTTGTGTTCACGTGCAGCAACTATTTACATGGACGTGACCACCGCAGTGACAACAAGAGCATAAGTGGGGTAGTCCAAGGGCATCAAATCACTGTATGTCCTGAAGAGAGCAGAGAAAAAAAAGAAAAAGCTGAGGAGCTGAGAAGTGAAAAACAGTTTTTTGTTTAGGGGTTTTTAAAAAAATTGACCACTTCTTTTTGTGTTAGCAAAGTCAAATCAATAGGAGGCATGGAGGGAGGACTCAAAGTGAATTTTAATGGCTTAGTGAAGCCTACGCTAAAACTCTCTTTAAATCTGAAGCTGATTCGTACACTGATCTTACCTAAGTTATGTGCTTGTTTCTTGCATTTTCTAATGATCCCTTATACTATTACAGCGTACATGGCCATTAGAACTGCCACTCACAATAGACAGAATGCAGTAATCACTTGCAAGTTCAAGAGAAAACAAAGCACTTCACATTTACTTTGTGCCCCTAAATAACCTAGCACAACCAGATCAAAACATTACAATAGTGCATGCAATATTAGAAAGTCTTTTTTTTTTTTTTTTTTTTTTTTAAAAGTAGTACACCATGTACCAATCTGTTCATTAAAAACCAGGTCTCTTAAAAGCCTGTACTTCTTTTCATCATCAACAATTGGAAATAAGCTTGTGATTTAGAGATTCAAATGCTGTTCATTATTTTATGCAAAGACTATTTCTGAAATGAAAAAATTCAATAATTCAGCTTTGGCACAGTATAAATTTTTAGGGAATAAATAAAAGGGTTTTTGCTGATTGTAATATTAGTGATAAAGTACATCTTCTAGATCACCTCTGCCTTTTAAAAAAGGCAATAAACAAAATGCATTTTTTTAAATTAAATACTACTACAGTACGTACACTTTGTTACATGAACTAAAGCTGATGAGAAGTATGCTGGTTTTGGTTTGGGCCAAAAATCAAAGTATATTTGGACAGTCTGGTGTAATAATGTAACCTCATTTTCCACTGATTCCTTCTTCTGATTTTTCATATTTTTTTTTAATCCAAATACTGAATTTCCCTTTTTGTGTAGCTACTCTAGGTATTGTGCCAAAAATTAGATGTATTTAGTATGACACGTGAAATTTCAGAAGAGTCTTGATGAATGATTCAAGTTTAAGTAATAGAGAACATACAGTGCTTATAGGCATTGTGTTGTGCTTTAGTGCAGAGAAAACCATCTTTTTTTGGTTTGTGGTGTTTTTTTTTTTTTCTTTTAGTAAATAAAAGCTGTAGGAAGTATTTTCAGACTAAGGGCAGTCAAAATTGTAAACATAACAACAAAATCAAACACCACACCAAATATTTATATATGTATTTTTATGTACTTAAATAGACATATTTTTATTTCCAGACTATCTTCTGAGATTTCTGTTCTCCAGGAATTTCTTAGAAATCCCAGAACTGTTTAAATCTATTATGAAAATAACATCCCATTAAGAAAATAACATGCCATCAAGAACTGATGAAAAGCCCAGGAGCTAGAGACAGCTTTCTAACAGTCTTAGTCTCACATCATTCCCTGACTGCTAAGGATTAACCCCTTATTTTCCCCTACGTGTTGGGCAGTGAGGGTCGACATACGTGAGCACATTCTCTTCTCTGTACTGAGAGGCTTCAGAATTGCAGTTGACCAGTTGACACTGAGGATAAATGGGGAGTTTCTTTCTTAAAACAACTTCATGTCAGTTTAAAAAGCAGCTAGACAAACTTGGATACAAATTCCTCAATGTTATTAAACGTGGCTTCTGATATATGAACCTCACGAGCTGGGGATCAACATAGATTTGGAAACTGTACCAGTAAAATTTCACTATTAGCTAAGCATTTGCCAGTGTTCAAGGTCTGAGGCAGAGTGTGGCACATATGAACCAACCGATTCTTCATTTTCATTTCATCTGCTATGAACTGTGTGCTCTTCCCCCTCCAAGAACAACATGAGAAATAGCAAGCTCAACAAACACATGCGACATGTTCCAGAGCAGGAAGAAAAATAGTGGCCTTTAAGCCTCCATCACACAAAGCTCATTTATGCCTTAATAAGTCCACACAGTGTATGTACATGATTTTTCTTGAAAAGTTATTTTGAACTCACTAAAATATTACTTGCGTCCCACATATTTCAGTTGCTGATCATCAAAAGAGTATGGCAACTATCATGTTGATTCCCAGCCACTGTAAGTAGATTGCATCACACTGACTCAGAAAGACGGCCATGTTTTGTAAAAACATGTGACACAAGCAATGAAAAAAGTACAGGCATTTACAAATAGCAAAGAATTTAACTCATTTTTCAGAGAACAGCTTATAAACCCACCCAAATTAGTACTAAGCAGAACATTTCTAGTTATATAAATGAGGCTGAAATTACATCTACTTTTCTTCCTAGATATACAGAAATAAAACAGTAGAAAGAGTTTGAAGGAGAAGTAAAGAAAGTGACAGAATAAAAATGTTTGTATATCCTGGAATTGCTCAGCCATGTGAAGTTTTCAAGTTTTTCCTCTTGAAGAGTGTTTGTTCTTCTTTTCTGAATGAGACATTAACATTCCCCCCATTGCAAACACTGTCTAAATAAAAAAAATTGACGTTGTAACCAGGGATAACATATTTCCACTCCTAACTCAAAGCTATTTACAAATATTTATTAGGCTTTAGGACAGCCATGAGAGCTAAATCGGTATTATCCTTATTCTACAGAAAAAGTTAAACACCGAAAGCATAAATATCCCATCTGAAGTCATATGAGTTTGCTGCACACTGAGAACCCCGAGTTCCAGTTCTTGGTTTCCTGCTCACAGTATAATTGTTATCTACATAATTCCATCATGCTATGCAGTCAGATAAAAAAAAGAATCAAGTCACCATAGAACAATATAACAAGCCAACTTCTCAATTAATATAATTACTTAAAATTAGTATAGCTGAACAAGTTCACAAAATGGATTTAAAGATCAAATACAAACTGGCCACTTCAAAAGACCAAGTTTGGTAAAAATAATTGCCTAAAGAACATTATTAGTCTTCTACTGCCTAGGAAGAACAAACAATACTATTATCTACTGCTAAAATGCTGTTAATGAAGAAAGGTAGAATAATTTATCATTGCATAATTAGCACAATGCAGTTAAGCATGTTCTAACGATTCTGTATAATAGTTTCCTATCACTAGAGAATACTTTTGAATCAGGAAATAATTGTCTAAATAATTTCTGATTAAGGCTTTGATCAAACTGATCAACATTTATAGAAGTGAGATAGATCTAAATGCCCATGCAATGAATGACAACTTGCTTTATTTAATTGTCCACTGGTAATGTTCTTTTTTCCTTCTAATCCTAGGGTAGAATGCTGTCTTTAATTAAGTTAATGGGATTTTTAACCTAACTAGCAATGGAGCCAAGACATCAAGCTGGTTGGAGCACAAGATGTGCTCCAGCTATTCCCCCTCTCTTCTGCTTTCACCAACAATTAGTCATTAGTCCATTTAGCTTTATATCAGCTATTTCCAGTGTTCTGTCCTCTTGTCAGGCTCCTCTGTCTTTCCATTTTCTCAAAAACCTTATTTATCCCTATACTTTCAGTTATGGATTTGAATGTTTTTAATTTCCACAAGCCTTTTCCTTCACACCCAGGCTAATCCATCAGCTGTGTCTGAGAACTCCTGGGCACTGTGCTCCCAATATTAGACTCAAGGGCTTTGATTTGGAACACGACTGTGCTATAAAGCTGGAGAAATGTGACTGACATGAAAGGACTTGTACTCTTCTTGCTCCCAAGCAGCTTCCATGCCAAGAATTTTAAAACAGTTCCTTCCTAATTTTTCTCCACTTCCTCATGTTAAAACATTCTGTAGTTGTACACCTGTTGGGCAACTTCATTCCTGCTGGCAAGAGCAGGAGCTGTACCACTGGGTAAAAGATCAGCCAAAAGAAAACCATTAGAAACGCACCTTTCATTTCTTGTTTACTCTTAATAGATGAATACACTGTTAAGGGGGAAATTTTCCAGAATCTGAGATCAAGCAAAGCTCCTGTGTGCACCTTATCAGAGGATGCTACTATGTAAGAAGATCACGTTGCTGAAAAGGTTTCTCAGTGATTTTCAAAACTCTACAAGACTATTCTCAGAACTCATCAAATGTAGCAATCATGCAAACAGTTATGAGTTTAGGTACTTTACTTATCATTTCAGTTGAGAACACCACCTGCTTTTGACTCTAAATTTACATCATTCTCTCTCATTCTGTCCAAGAAACACTCTCCCCTTCTTTCTTTAAAGCTTCAATGGAACCTCTCCGTCCTCAATTTGATACTAATAATTTTCCTATGCTCGTTAACCAGATGCTTTAATATGCTTTCTCCCTGCTAGCAGTGTCAACCAATGAAAATATTCTTTGAAGAAGGCTTTACTAGAGACCATTTTTAAAGCTGTATAAACTTATCATGACAATAAAATGCAACAATATTTTAAAATGCCTAATAGTATTTAGTAGAATTTCAATAAAGACAGCTATTCCCAATTACACAAGTAAAAAACCCACTCAGCTAAGCTCTGAACATCCCCTCTATTGGGGGCGGGGAGGGGGATGGGGACAGGGGGGAAGGAAGAACGGGGCAAGAAAAAGGAAAAAAAATAGTACTTTTGTTTGTGTAAACTATTAGCCTTACTCCTTGGGAGTTCTCTGCCTTCGTAAACACACAGATTTTACCAGAAATAACAACTTCCTAAAGTGATCCTTTGTTTTAAATGTTCAAAGGTAAGCTAAGAAAAAAGTTAAAGGGAAAAAAGAAATATGAATGGAAGACAACGGTACATCATGTTAAGGCACACAGAATAGATGACATTATATTTCAACAGCTTCCATAAAAGTATTTTCTGAAGCATTTTAAATTCTAGATCACCTGAGACAGCAATGAAATTCTACATAAAGAAGTAAGAAGGCTGCACTATGAGTTTCTCAGCTAATGACTACACCTCAAGTGTTGTTCCATCTTTCAATAAAGGAAAATTAATTTCTTTATAAAAATTAATTAAACCTCGCAGCAATGGATTAAATGAATAGAACTATTATATAAAATGACCAACTGTAACTCAAAATCTCTGAAGTGAATTTCCAGTGTCCACACAGCAAGGGCTTGGCAGGGACACAACTGAGGTCCTGTCACCCTGAAAGCTAGTCCACCCAAACCTGCAGTGCAAGGGTTGCTTGCATATTATCATAACAGAAGAGGGCAGAAAGGGTTATCTTGATTAATGGAAATCTTTTTAATACTTAAGTCAAGAAAAATACACTTCTAGGAATTCAACTGGTGCAAAACCACAAGAAGCAGCGAATGCCTCATCTTATCATACAGTCACGGTGCAGACACTACTACCTCCTCTGTTCCATCTCCAAATCATGAAGAAAAAGGCCACATCACTCTGGAGGAAAATCAGTCTAGAGAAAAGGCCACATGTTTCAAGACATGTTAGGTACCTAGTTATTTAGGACAGTACATGTAATCCAACGTATACTCTCACACTGCAATTTCCTTCTGCAGACTTCTTGGATAAGACCATCATTTTGCTTACTGCCTTCTGTCTGTGGGTGTCTCCAAAGAAAGCCTGGCATTTGCTGGCAGATGAGAGGTTTCCTCTGTGTCACTTTGTCAACAGTCACTGCTCACGTGGCTGAGTTGTCAGAAGTAAACCCATTCTGGCTCCTCAGCTGCCATAATTCTCAACCGTGTATGTGATCTTTATCCAACACCTAGCAGGAGGTGCCTGAAGGCACCTGGAGACAGCAAGGTCTTAAGCTGTACCAGCACATAACATGGGAGTTCACATGGGGATATTCTTAAATAAGCTACTACACGGGAAATGCAAACAACCATCTCCTATTCACTGGGTGTGGCTGAGTTTCAGAAAGCAAGAACAGTCACAAGGAAGTAATCAGTTAAAAAACACTCTCAAAACTGCAAGGAATCTTTACAAAATCCACCTTGTCCTTTCTTTCCATTGCCATTTCACAGAAAGAACAATAACAAAGCTGCAATGTCTAATTTCTTCTCGAGACTAAGCTCACTGCATTAAAGCCAGCCCCCACAATTTTGCCATCTGGTGCCTAGACTGCCGTGTATCCAGAATAGGGATGCCTATATTCTTCAACTGCCGTGGTCAAACCTTCCAGGCAAAAGCATCAGCGTTTTATGACAAGGATAGAGATAAAAGCTAAGGGAACTTGACAAGAAAGATTTTAAAAAAAGTAAAACAAATGTTTCACCTACCACATTCAGCTGTACCACTGACTTCCAAAATAAAATTTAACTTCAGTGAAGATACTTAGTTTAAACTAACATCTATTGTCTCTGTACAGCTACACGGACATCCTGTTCTACATCCATAGTATATGGAATTGAGAATATTTTAAGATTGCTATTAAAATTACTTTATTCTCTAAAGCTACTGGAACTGATAAAGTTTATAACTTTGTTTTTCAAAACAGAAAAGTAACAAGACGTCCAAAATTTAGTTAATTCTTCTGCTAAGGATTAGATCTTATGTATGGAGAACAAAATAAATAACACAATTTAACAAAAATTACATCATGAAGCTAGAATTCTCTACAGTCATAAACAACTTGTTAAAAGTTAAACACAAGCCTTAAAATGGTCTCTTTGTTCCAATTATCTACCTAGATAAATGATTTCTTAATATTATTATTTTTAGCGGTACTTTACAGACGGCAACAATATTGCATTGAGTTCTCCCCCCACAAACCAAGAAAGATGTTCGTGAACAGGAGAAAGTCCAGGGAAGGATGCCAGTGTCTCAAGGGAGTGGAGCGTGTGATGTGCGTGGAGAAATGGAGGAACTGGGCCTGTTTAACCTGCTGAAGAGCTGCCTAAGCGGGACCTAGCAGTGGCCTTCCTGTACCTATGCAGATGAGGGAGCCAGGATCTTTAGTGAGGAAAACCAAAGATGAGTGAGAAACCATAGGCACAAACTGAACTACAGGAAGCTCTGATCAGAAATGATGTGGGTAAAAAACACTATAGGGACAAATATGTACTGGAAGAGGTTGCTGCAGACGCTGGGCAATTTTGCACATTTGAAGACTCAACTGAACAAAGCCCTTAGCAACCTGGTCTCGGTTCAGCTTTGAAGCTTGGATTAGGTGAGCTCCAGAGGCCTTTTCCAGCCTCAATGGTCTGTGACTCTATGATATTCTTAATTTAGGAAAAGTTCCATAGTCATTAAAAAAAAAAAAAAAAAAAAAAGTATTTATTTAGGAAACAAGCTTGTAAAGCGAACACAAGATAAAAGCATCGTAAGCTGGGCATGCAGGTTTAAAAACTGAGAGCTTTTTAAAGTAGAAAATCCATCTAAGCTTGCAGGTTTACAGCTGAGTTCAAAGCTTCAATAGCACAATAAGGCAGAGGCTACGTTATGTCTGCACACACCTGCAGATTGCAGAGGACCAGCAAACATCAGTGCAGTGGGGTCCTTGCTACACAGTCATGCTGCTGACAGAACAAAAAGAAGTCACACAGAAATGGTATGCCAGAGAGAGCAGAACAGGCTTTGTTGCTTCTTTGGTTTCACAATACAGACCATCTGAGGGAACAGAAAATGCCCAAAATGCAGTTCTAGAGTGAAGAAAATCTACAGGAACTAAAAGCACACTTTAACAAAAGTAACAAGCACAAGTTCTATCATACTTCCCAAGACATTCCTGGAAGCCTATATGTTTCGAAACATGTCATTTTACAGTGCTGACTTTGAAAAGTCCCTTAAAATTATGAAAATAAACCCAAAAGAAAACAACTCGACCATATGTTATAATGACACTACCATAGATCTAAAGAAAACACACGAGAAGGAATTGTAACCTCTAACACCCGGGAGTCCACGTTTCTACCAGTCACAGCCACATTCCCAAGTCATGTAAATCAATGCAGACATATACTTTTTCCACTGAAGATTTTGTCTTTTGTTTGGCAGCCCAGTAAGCCTGGCATTCATCTGTGCCTATCCTATAGATAAGTGGCTAATGACCCAACTTCAGATCTTTATGTGTGATACTCAGATATATGGTACATTATTATGTCTGAAAATTTATAGATCCTCGTAAAACAGAAAAAATACCCAAAGCTGACGTTGTTATAGTGATTTACCTACCAAATTCTTCCATTTTTATTTCCAGTGCAGAATATAGCACAGATAGTAGGTACGAACCCATGACCCCAGAGTCAATGGTGGTTTCTCTTCCTGCATAATCTTATCTGCCAAACTGCAAAAGGGTTGTTAATTTTAGCCAATATACCTGGGGCAGGATGGGGGGGTGGCAGCTAATGTTTCCTCTCTGCTGTATTTCATTCAAAGCAGGGGTCATTCTCTTGTGCGTGGAGAACACAAGCTACTAGGCCCGGGTATACAGATGGAACAGTCATATAACTGCACTCCTGGGACTAGTGTAAGAAAGATTTGGTCCCTCTAGACCACCCAGGTGTCCTGGTGAACCAGGAAGGAGTTTGTCCAGTGCTACCAGAGGCAGTTTTTAGTTATTGTCAGAGGAAGAACTCTTGTCCTCTGAGTAGGTCAGAAAACCAATCAAAGTTTTTGGGGGTTTTCTGTTTGTTTTATTTTCCAGGTTTTACGCACCACATGGTCTTATTCTTAAGGGAATCCAACAGAATTGGAACTGATCTCTGGAGAGAGCATCACCTACGGTAACTGCATCAAAGAATTGTGATTGCTTAGTCTAAAAAGCAAACAAACTAACAAAATACTCAACCTTTTTGCCAGCACCTTCACTTTCCTACAAGTTCTTCAAAGAGCGGCAGACCATCTGTGGAGGATTAGGGAAATTTCTGCAAGCAGAAAATTGTGAAGGAAGGAAACTGAAGCAGAAATTGTGAAGGAAGGAATACTTAGATACATTACATGAACTTGTGTTGGTAGTTCTTGAGATGTGCAGAGTCAATAGTGTCCTAATTAACCATCTCTTTTGTAACTTGCCCTTTTTTGCAGTTATGTCTGAATTACCATCAATGTTGATAGGTCCAGAATTTCAAGCTGTATATTTCTATGTTCATGAAACTTGAACATCCACACAATTCTGGCTTAATTGTAGTCATGCATGCACCTCAATTTCCTGGACAAAGACTACAGTCTAAGTTACATCCTACTACATCTTTCACAAACAATTTTGCTAATGCTTCACCCTTTAAAGCACTTCTCCTCTTCACAAAGAAAAGCACTGCAATCACATATTTTAATACATAAAGTTACTGAGACAGAGAAGAGCAAAGTTGTGGAGCAACCCTGCTATTTAAAGCTTAAGGGAGCTTAGCTTCAGTAGGTTGTTCTGCCTTACAGGCAGTGGGAAAAACAGTCTCCTATCCCTGTACCTCTCAGAGAGGAAGGAAACTGGAAAGAAACACTATAAATGCTTTATTATCCTGAACTGAAATCAATAAACTATGAACAGTTTTAACCTAATTTACTAGGAAACAGAACTGGAAAGATATCCGACAAAGCTTTTCATATACATTAAGAGCCATCAGATGGTAAATTTAGGTCAATACTGAGACACACAATGACCTACAGGTAAAATGATCCATATACCATTACAAATGTATGCAGTTGTCCAAATTACCTCAGTAATTTCTAACTTGCATGAAATCTTTTATGAATTATTAAAATAAGAAATAAAAAGTAAAAAGTAAAGGAGAGAAATCTCTTCAAAAGAAAATTCTGTACAAACAGTGGTTGAGACTGTGACTACCAGCTCCTAGAGGTGCCAGATCTGAGAGCTCAGACCTGGGCTAGGTAAGGCGGTGGTCCTCGGGTACTGACAAGAGAACTCCAGGTACCTCAGGATTAAAGGGCTTCTTACAAACCTTAGACCTCTCACACTTCCCAAAACCAGAGCTACCTACCCAAAAAAGAGCAGGATTAAAAAGTGTATGTTTGAATATTTTGTAAGTGGCATAGCTGAGGTCACTTAAAGTGATATCTCTTACAGCACTACTGTAAAGATTTCATGCACGACAGAAATTGTTGAAGGACTCTGGACAACTCTAGTTCTGGCTTTCCAGTAACACAGAATAACAGGTGACACAGGAGACTGTATCTGAATGTAGTGCATTAGGCAGCACCTTTATTAGTAACTCATACTGACTTCCTTCTAGAAAAAGCTGCTCCCTGAACCATAGAGCCAACTTTCTATGGACAAGAGTTTTGTGCTTCTATAAGCAGCTAGAATTTAAACCAGAAAAAAGAAAACAAGTATCTGTTCAATCATATGCAATTAGACTAAAACCCAAACAAACTGAGAATCTGTGAATAAACCACTAAACTGGTTTCAGTTCTAACACCATTAAAGATACCATGATCAATTTTTCTTATTTCAGCTACTATAAGAGGAAAGGATTTCCATTTAGATCACTCAGCTATCCCCTGTTTCATTCCCATTTCCTGAGAGGCAAACTATTTAGAATTGGTGGTTACATTTATATATTACAAGATCTGCAGAGGAGAGATTCTACAACACACAAATCTCAGTGCCTAAGACTTAGGCAACTCCCCGAAAGAAAGACCTGTAGTAACCTAAATTGCAACGGAATTTATGTAGGTAGAATAACCTTTGATCAAAAATAGAGATTCTTAAGCATAAAATAAAACTAGTTATCTAATTTCCTATAAATATCTCAAAGGAAATCTATATACTCACAGAATATCTTGATGGAATCGTCAGTTTTCCAGTTGGATTGGCTTAAATTTTCAGAACTAATATTAGTTCTAAGAAATTCTAGCCTGAGCAAGTGAACTTTCCCCTCTGTTTTGCAGAGGTGAAAAATGTTAGATATCTGCCGTTCTCTAAGTCATTTAGCCATCTGAAATGTTTTTATATTCAGTATAAAAAACTTACATGAGGCTACTGGAATACTTTCCAATAATCAAGACTACGGAATTAGGAAATGTCCCATTTAGAAATTGAGTTTTGAGTGATAAGAATGAAATACAAATTGGTCTGTAGTTCCATGACTCCATTTAGACTGCACTAATATTAGTTCTGATACAGTGCAAGTGCATCACCAGACAGATGGTCAGATCAGTGTTTCAAATGGGTATGATTTTAAAATTGTAATTCAACATGAAATTCTGACATATCTGTTAATTAGATTTTTTTAAATGAAGAATAAAAATGCTTTTAAAAGTTATTTCTTTATATATACTCATCCATACTTCCTAAGAATTTCAGAAATCAGATAAGTCTAAGGATAAGTCTACTTACCTATGTAGAACCAGGCTAATCCTCACTTTGCTAAGTAACATAATTTAACCGAAGGAACTAAACCGTGTTTCCTTATCATTCCCAGTAATAACTTAACTATGGAAAAGCAAAGTGTCATATCATGAAAACCACCCATAATTTCTACTAAAACACATGCACATTGAATTAGAAATGTTGTGTTCAAGCTCCACAGCTACACCAAACCTCTCTGACTCACATTGCAGCCCTGTACAGTAATAAAAGATAGAGGAACAACCATGGAAAAGTATTCAGGGCAGCAGAGAATTTTGCTCTAGTTCAGTGTGTGACAAAAAGTGAAACAAGTAACACTGAAAATGCCCCAAACAGATTTAATGGACAACTAGGTACAAAATCTGTAGTGCAGCAAGTAAAACTGAAAGATTAAAAAAAAAAATAAAATAAAAGGAAACCAATAAAGCTCAGAGTGCACACATTTCACAGAATTATACTGTCAATACTGTAAGATTTTATTTTTTCTGTTTATAATCAGAACTTCATTAACATTCCTTGGGTTTCAGCTACTTGATTTTGACCCATTTTTGCCTCTCAGCTTTTACAAGCTTCTTAATTTTGACTGTTCCCCAAACCCATCTGCATTTCTGGAAATCCTACTCCTTCATTTCTTGTGGTTTCACAAATTCTAGGTGGAGTTGCATTTGAAACAATCTACAATTCTCTTTATAAATGAATCCAGCATGGGACAACAGCACAGATTTTCAGAATTCAGTTATTCCTCATGTGCATTTCCAAAATTACTGAAAATTAATGAGTTTCTACTGTGTATATTTATATGCAACTCTTTGAAGTAATACTTAATAGCCAGTAAAAGTCACTTGGAGAAATGGGTTTCTAAAAGAAAAACAACTAATACATTATCCCTGTATCTGCAGTACCATTCAGTAATACTTGTAACTGTTGTCCTGGATCCAAAATGGAATAATAGACCAAACACTATATCCAACGAATAATGCTGACCAAAATTAAGAATTTTTAACTATGCTGATCGTGCCTTAAAAAGTGAAGTCTATAGACTTTTCCTCCCTGGAAGGTAAGTTTTTTCTACCAAGACTCAATTCCCTTTTGTCCCAAAACAAATAAGATTTCACGCACAATTGAGTTTATCTGCCTCAAATCAATGAAAGCGTTAAAATCAATCTTAAAAAAAAAGTATAGTTAACCAATCTGATTATTACTGCAAGTCTTGTAGGAACACAGATGTGCTGAATATGAAATTTACTGGTTGAAAGGTACTTTGGAAGGTTTTTAGGCATTACTAGAATGCTTTCAAAACATGTGCAGCCACTTACAAAAAGTACTCAGGTGCTTTACCCAGTTTGAAAAGCAGTGCTTTTTCACGGCATTAGTTTTATAATGAATCTTTTCAGGCAAATTTCAAAGAATGTATGGTTCACATACTTTAAACTGAATTCACTTATAATTCAGTATTTGACAGAGTTAATGCTTTATTGTTTCTAAAGAGTCTACAAAGGAAAATATTTCTTTTCTTATTCAATAAACATTTAACTAAAATTATGTTTTGCTTTGTTTTCACACCAAGGATTGAATTTGACACTATAATAGAGAAAAGCAGCCTGCGCTACTTAATGTGATTTTAATTATTGTAGTCACAGTCCTCCTTGTTTTGTATTAGAAAGAATTTAATAAGACCTAAATTTTGGAATATGGTATTAATGCTGATAGAAAAGGCTTTCTTCCAACAAATTCTGTTTCATCATCCAAGAAATTCAAAGAATTACTGACAGGTGAGTAAATGTTAGCGGTGTGCAGGTTTGAATCCAAATATGGACACAACTGCTTGTTTTCAAAAGTCTGCAAAACCATGGGCATAGCTGTTTTAAGCTACAAGTAATGTTAACGTAACAAGTAAGGCCAAAGTTATTGTTTCCTTTTTAAGTGTTATAAATCCTACATTTTTTTATAACAGATACCAGAAGCTACTTTCCATTTAACAGTGCAAGGTTAATAAACACTTTTCAAATAATGTCATAATCTACTGTGTAGATCTTCAGAGCCAGTTTTATCTTCTTCACACAAAGATAATGATGATTATCAGCTCTGGAGTTCCTATAAATCACTTCACCTCCACTGAGATGATGGAGATATGTTGATTTGCATCAGCTGAGAATTCTGCCAGTTTCTGCCCCCAAGCAGGGTTAGCATCATCATTTTGAAAGCTCTTTTTCAGTGAAAACGCAAGGTTGCGTACCAGTTAAAGTTTTGGTTCTGTCAAAAATATGTTTGCATTAAAATTTAAATACACCATTTAGAATGTCAGTCAACTCATCACAGTTCAGAGTTACGTATCAGCTGATTCTAAATGAGCAACAGCGAACAATAAAATCTCAATGTCGTTGGACATGCCATGTTCACACTCTATCTGCAAACTCAGGCGTATGCACATTTTAAAATCTAAAAAGTGAAGAGTTGTGAACTGTTGTGTTGTCTTACACAATAATAATCTAAGAAAACATACACTTCTCAGGAAAGAGATCTGTATCACATCCCAGTCTATAATTCTGTAAAACGTGCCTCCACTTCTTAAACTTCAAATACACTTAAAACACAGCGAAACAATGCTGATATCCTCCCATTAGCAATGGAAAGTTTGTCAAATTCTCTGTCTACAGGACACTGCTAGAGCACAGACAATTTAAATTCAAAATTAAGTCAGCTGGTAATTCTCTCAGAATCTGAAACCTGCAGTTCTCATGCACTGGGCCTCATCCCCTTCTCTCCCACACTTGCTGCTTTCCAGTAAGTACCTGAGGAGGACAGAAGTGTTTCTGACAATGGGTCCATCCCACCCAGCACCCCGTTTGCAGCAGTGGCAGTAAGCAGCAATCCAGGGAAAAGGAAGAAGAGAGTATGTAGGTCTGATACATCCAAAGTCAGAGTCTTTTAGCTCAGGATTTACTCAAACTGACGTGAGGTAAACTCACGCTGAAAGTACTTTTCAGTCTTCTCTGAAGCTATGTCAATTTTTTGCAGCCACAGTATGTGTTGTCATGGAGGCTCACAAGCCCAGGCTACCTGCTGTAAGAAGAACACTTTCATTTGTTCATTTTGACTCCAGCTGGAACCCATACTTGGTCATGTGGGGACTGAACATGTTTGAAAATCGCATGGACTTTATTTCTTAATAGAAAGTCTTCAAAAAGAAAAGAAGACAATTGAGAAGTCTTACATAATCTGGTGAGTTGGACAAGATGACCTCCAGAGATCCCTTCCAACCTCAACGACTCCAGTGATTCTGTACCTTTTATCTCTAAAATCATATGTTCTTCTGAAAGACCATTATGAAGAATTGTCAGCAATTCCCTGTGTACAGAGATGATGAAATCTAAAATAAGATGTAAGATTTGGACCCAGAACTTGCAGCGCTTCATTACAAAACTTGAAATTAGTTGCTTTAAGGTACTTCCAAAGAGACAAGGACCAACATGGAGGCAACTTGGTGAATGTTCAAATGCAAGCTTTAGCTTAGTTTTCCTTCAAATCCAAAGGTTTTGCTCTTCATCTCCCCTTACACATGACATACATGACCATTCAAATGCAGAACACTCTTCTGTTTCATTACAGAACATAAGAAGATGAGAACATAAATTCTGCAGACAGGTCAGATGGAATGGGAAACCATATAGTAACTTATAATGAACTAATCAAATAGCATGTATCTTGTTCACTTCTCTGTGCATTTCATGTGTTTGGATATTTATTTATTTATAGAAGCAAATATTCTGGGTAGTTTTAGTAAAAAACCTTCAAGTTTGTTATTACTTGATGGATTTTTAATTAGAATAGACAGAAAATACTCTCTTCAGATTATTTTCAGAATCTATGGGAGGCTTTAAAGCCTCCCATAGACCTCCAAAGGCAATTACAGAAGAGGAATTTTTCAGATTTACACCTGACTGAGATGGAAAGGTCTGTGTACATCAAATATTAAAAACAAACTCACTATAAATAACCTCTAACTGAAGCATAGCCCCAGTGACAACTAACATTTTCTTTTTCTCTTGTTTTTGCCCCTTGACATAGCAGTGTGAAAACAGTAAAAGAAAATATAGAATATGTATCTATAGAATGACCTAAAATTTTCCAATTCTCATGACGTTACCAGTGAAGGAAATGTACATGTGGTCATTACCTTCACATTCCAGTTTCTTTATTGCATGAACAAATAAAATTGACCAGAAAGAGAGCACAGTGTTAACTACAATATAATCCTGCCTTATAACTTATAAGATATTTGATTTTCAACACTATAAAAAATAAGACTATTCCATATCTCTCCTAAAATATTTGTAAATTATATCACAGATTAAGAGGTGGCCCTAACTATCTGAGCACCACTTGATATTTGCTTTATGTTAATAGACATTCTCTTGAGTAGCTACGCTTGAATATGTTATAAAGAATAAAAGGAAACACTATTTAGCAGTGTTTTTAAAACCCTGAATAATTTCCATAATTTGTGACAGTTGGCAGATTTTGATAGTATCTCACATTGATTTTTATGTTTCAAGATGACAATCATTACACTATTATCTGCAGTTTGAGCAGTGGAACCTAACCTCCTAATTAGGATGAAAAACTGCTCCAGTTGCAACCCCAGTAAGTCACAACAAGTCAATAATTTTAATAAGAATTAATTTAAGAAACTCTACAGGGTTGTATTGGAAGTTATTCTGGCATGTCTATTGATTAACACTTGGTATTACATCCTATAAGGAACTCATTAAATACAGCATCAATCTAAATGTAATATTTTGGTATTTCTTTTTTTTTTTTTTCTTTTTACTTATTATAAAGTGAAATAAAATAGAACAAAGCACATTATTAAGGTAAAGTGTTTTTTTGATTGGATGTGTTAACTTCACACTACACTTGGAGTGATATGATGGACTTCACACTGTGCTATACTAAAAGGTTATATGACTAAGGAAGCTGGTACTTCCTTTGTATGTCAGCATGAAATATCTCAACAAATCTCACAAAATTCCAAACGTAAAATATCTAATTGCTGCCACATACAGAATCAGTCAAGTCTTGATTACTGTGACCCTGTTTATTACCACCCCACAGATCATTTTTCATTTTAGGAATATGTAAAACTGTGGTATGTGCATTAAAAACATGAGGAGATTTCTTCATTTTCCATTCTCTGCTTGATTTTGGAAGCACATCACTAACTGAAAATGCAACATTTATTCTGAGAGCTGCTAAAATACTAACATTTATTAACATGGCATCTACCAAGACAAACTTGGAAAACATTAATATTAGCTATAATATTATTATACCTATTTAACAAAAAAGCTTTTACTACTCCTATTTTCATTTGTCTGAATTAAAAAGCTTCTTACATTAGTATTTGAGTTTTATCATGTAAGAAATGTCTTTTTTCAGCATAGACATTTATACTCTTAAAGCTCATAACAAGGTTCAACAGAAAAATAAATTTAAGTAAAATCCTGAGAGTGATACAGTTGTAAATCTACAAACACACATACAAATCTGTGAGTTGATGCTAGGTGGCAGTACTGTGTAATTAAACACCAAAGATTTCTTCACTGCATCTGATTCACTTCAGGCATTTTTCAAAACAACCGATTCGAACATTTGGAATAATATTTTAAACAACAAACAGATCTCTTTTTTTCCCTTTAGTTTCACCTCCTGAGAACTATATTCCTTATACATAAAAGGTCTCAAAACAAAATTTCCTATCCATAAACCTGTGTTCTAGCACAGCAGCACATATATAACAGCTCACAAAATAGGAGCCAGACTTTGTTTCCATCCAGTATTACACCCCTATTCTTTGGTATTACACAATTTCTAACTTCTATGTAGGTTCTGACCTTGCTTTTCTCCGCATCTCAGAAACAGAATTACCCAGTGTTTGAGGTATGTACTTTTAAAGCCTGTTTTAGTCTCAAGATGTCTTTGACTGAAGAGCTCACTTCTAATCATTTGATCCCTTTAAATGCTACTGCTTTTAACAAGTTACGTGTTCACCACAGAGTAGCTATAATTATTTGTAGCCATCACAGATGATCAGGTGTTACACATATTTTCCTATACAGATTTTTGGAAATGTGTCTCACATTGTGCAATGTTTATTTCCAGAGGGAAAACTTGTTCAGTTCACACAGTCACTTCAATTAAAATTCAGAAAAGCTTTCCAAAGTAAGGTAAGTCAGCCTATTCAAAAAGCATCAATGACAGAAAGCTGTTAGGAAAAGTTTCAGTATTGTTATGACTACAGTAATTACAATAACATACAATGTCAGTTAAATTCAGCTTATTCAACAGTGAGTACTGCTTACATATTATGCAGTGTATATAAATAATACAGTGAGGATTTCTTCATTTAAACACACATCCAAACGGGGATACAGAGGAGCTCTTACTATAATATTAATACAAGAACAACATATTTGTTTTTACTGTGAAACAGACTGTTAAGGACCCAAGAATCACTGATTATGTACGAAGAGGTATCAAATCTCTCTTCCCAGATTTTACTAACGATGCACATACATTTACTGTATTCATTACAGAGTATTAACTGAGATGTACAGAGTTCCAACTCAATAAAAAAGCACAGTAGTCAATTAACAGGCCTCAAAATCACAGCACTGAGACTTACAGATGAAAGTAGAGGACACATGGCTGCTCCCTCACTATCCAAAGTAAACTTGTCCAAAGTTCTTGAGTCTAGTTACAAACTGCCCATGTAAGCAGTTTCCTGGTCTAACTGACCTTATCATTTATTTCTATGAGGTTAATTTAATGTTCTAGTACTCATAACACATTTCTCTTTCTTTCCAGCTTTGACCATCGCTCCACATTTTCTTATTCAAAAATTCTGTTTATTTTGGGGTTTTCTAGTGCAGAACATGAGCACTCAGGTGTCCAAATGTATCTAATGAGTCCTTTACAATCACAAAGTCTGTGTGTTTCAAATACACATATCGGTTGTTTCTAATTCTACAACACAGAGTGAAGAAACTAATTGTGTCACTGGACCACAGTAAGAACTACTTGTCATGACACTACCTATCCATAACAACAATATAATCTGCGGAAATGTTAAGTAATAGAGACAGTGGTTCTATTTTGGTGTATCATATTAACATTTACATATAAGAATGCTAATTTCTGCAACTGTGGTTTGTCACTTAGTAACTTTAATGCCTGCCTGAATTCTTCTAAGGCACATGAGGAAAGTTACTTGGGAACAAAAGAAAGAGATTTGTAAACAATCCACATCTGCTGAAGAGCTGAGTCAGTCATGTAATGTCTGGTGTTGTGCCACCCTGCTGAATGAATGCTTGAGGAACTAAACTGCAGCTGTGAACATTTTTCTCTAAAAACTCTTTTCCTCTCACTAGTCAAATAGCAATCGTGGCCCCTGTGGCCCTGCAAAGACAAAGGATCTTCATTTCAATCTAGCATCTCAATCTAAATAATCTTAGAAAGAAACGAAACTCAGCTAAGGAAGGCTGAACTCTCTAACCCCTATGCAAGTGAAAGCAACACCACTTTCTTCTTCCCTTCTAGCAGCTTTTCTAGATATTTCCCACTGAATCATAATCACTTATTTATTGTTTTAGTAAAAGGTTAAACCCTTTCTTGAAATGACAGCAAGCCAATGTACTGTTTTTTTTTTTTCCACAATGCAACAGTTTATAATTGATGGCTTATGTAGTAATTGCTCTATTTATAGTGATTATTTGCATGAGAGAAGTGATTGACATCACCTGGTATTAATGATAGAGAGAGGGTTTATTTCACATTTATGACCTAAAGCTCTTACATAAATGATTTTCCCTTCCTAAGATGCTGATGTTCTACAGTCTTAGGAATATATCTATGAAATGAAATGCCAGCCTTATCTTTTGTACATTAAGTATGTAATAAATATTACAATTCTTTCAAAATTAGTTTTCTCTTTCTGTAACTGCCTAAAAAAGACTCTTCCTAGTAACTTAGTGCAGCAGCACTCAGCAGTTTGGATCTCTGCCTTTTGAGCATCCATGTTTGTGATGCTGTTTTTCCTGTAAATATTGCAGCACAGTACATATTACACATCCTTAATTTTGATGAACAAAAGCTCTGATATGCTATCAAGCAATAGCATTTGGCTATCACACAATAAAAGTAAAACAATCAGCAAAGAAATTAGGGATGGAGAGAAAACCCTCCTTCTCCTAAATTCTGACTCTCCAGCAATGAAAAAAGTACCGCAAGGAAAAAAAAAAAAAAGGAAAACCTATAAAAGTATTATAGCCATTTTTAGGAATATGGGTCTGTCCCACAGGAAAAAGTAAAGCTGACAAAACTGATCAAAGAGTATTTCACGTTGTAACTAATAATGAGATTCACCTCTCATATCATTTCATTGAGGTCAAGTGAGACTAAACAGTCATTTTGCAAGAAAGCAAAATATTCACAGAAGGCTTATAAACTTGCAGTGTAATTCAGCTATTCATTAAAAGGATAATAAAGACCATGGCCTTTGAATTATTATGCATTTATATTTCTTTTCCATGCCTGTGTTCTACAACTATAGTTTATAGATATTTATATTTTGAATGGTAACACAAAGCCACGTTTTATAGGAATGACTTAAAATATTGTCTGTCCTGGATTCATTTGTCAAATTAATTTTTAAGAGATGAGAGTTTGAATACGATTACAATTGATCCCTGACAACACCTTCTTACTACAGCCTGAGCCTATAAATGAAAGGAAATGCTCTTTTCTATACAGTAACACACTTGTTCTTCCACACCACAAAAGGCTCTAATGTTACTGTTAAATAAATTATTAAAAAAAAAATAATCATCAAAGACAGGGATCTGCACTTGTGAGGCACTATCTTCTTAATGCCATCACAAATCAAAACTTTCCATTTTGGGAAGTTATACTGGGATGTTACAGGAGGGATTGATAAGAAGACTTGTACAAAGCTTAACATCTTAATTCAAGGCTTAGCTTCACATTTTACAAGCTACTTAGGAAGTACTAACACCTCCGTTGCTCACAGCGAACCTTTGAAATTTATCAAGGAGATAGCCTAAGGGTTAAAGAAAACATGCATTTTCCCCTTATGAGAGTTTATTTAGTTTCAGCAGAGCTTTAGCACAGAATTTTGCTTCCCCCTCTCCATCCCTTTCTCTTGGCTGCACACAGAAGATGTCAGTGCAATAGGAATAATGACAATTCAGGATGAACTTTCTTGAGATGGGTCCCCTCTCTGCCACCCTAACTGAGGCCCTGTGAATGCAGAGGGGGCCCAAAGAGATAGATGGAGGTAGTAGGAAAAAGCTTCCCACAGAGTTGCCGCCTTCTCTAAATTTAAAATGTAAGAACTGAACTCACAGCATTGCACCAGCACCTGCACCAGCTGTTCCTCCTCTGCCTACTCCATACAACCCAGAAAGCAGTGCACCTTCTAGACTGCAGCGAGGGAACAGGAACAGAGACCTAGAGGCACCCTCTGGATACCCCCTAATCTTGGCATCTGCACTCTGCTCACTGTCCAGCACGCTCACCTTCCTTCCATGCCAGCTAGCCTAGGTCCAGCTCAACTGCAAAGAAAATTCAGGTTTCAATTTATGATGAGAATCTTGATAGAGTTTATTACAGATGTGTATGATACAACGTGCTATGCTTTTTGGAATTTCTTTGAAACCAACTTATAAGCACGTCCACACACTGATTCTTATCTACAAGTAGACATACTCAATCCTAATGTATCGGCCCATTAGGGGGTTTTTTGTTGTGGTTTTAAACATACTGTTAGCATCTTTCAAGACTACACCATAATATTAAAACTCTCTAGTTAGTTGAAATTTATTTTCAAAAACATAAGCATAATTATTAGGTGTAAAGCAGAACATCTAAAGAAGTGCTTTAACAAATTAAATATACATCATGACCCTAAGCCAACTGTTAATACTGTAAAATTAAAAGCAGACAAAAGAATTGTTAAATCATGTTTGTGAGTATTGGCAAGCCAGGAAGAAAAAACCTTTGCTTCCCTCTCTCTCCACATTTTTTACTTTTTTCTAGAGGCAATTTTCGTCTGTTACTCTGTATGGACCCAACATCCATTATATGAAAAGACAGCATCTTAATCGAAATGACTTCTTATACAAGTCTATTTAATAAAAATTCATTGTTTTAATCTCGTAAGTGTAATATTCATGAAAACTAAATGGCATCTCTTTATTATTCAGTTACTGATGCTCCTCTCCATCTTATGGAACTAGTTCTCTTAAAGCTGAATATACTTTAAAACACAATTAAAAACTCAGTGGCATTTTCTAATGCAACACAAAACGGTTAGGCCCATACCATCGATAGGCTCTACTACTATGTGACTTACACACCACTTCTGAAACATCCACCTTATGCAAAAAAATTCAGATACAAAAACCATACTCACATAACTAGGTTGCTTAACAGGTATATTATTGTTTAATAAAAAATCAATATATCTTGGAGCGAGCAAGCAACTTGTATGTTGGAAGGATGTGCTTTACCTGACATAGTTTTAGAGAACATTTCACTTAAAATGTTCTGAAAAGAACTAACGAAAATGGAAATAACCAAGGACAACATAACTCTTGTGATACTGCATGAGGATTTTTTTTCTTACGTTACACTTCTAAATATGCAATCACCTATCAGTTCGGTCAGCAGGACTCTTGCCTCAGTGTTCAGAACACAACAATAGACAATTTAGGTATACTACTGCAGCACACACTCATTTCTTGAAAATGACAGTTTTTAATAAAGAGGAGAATTCTTGCAGCTGTTAAGAAAAGACTGAAAATGCAATCTAAATTTTTCATAGATCAATGAAAAACTTCACCTGTAACCCACTGAAAAAAAAAAAGTCTCCGTGAGTGGGACCTCTAAAGTTTCTCCCCTAATGTAGACTTCTCATTCAGACTAACACCCTCCTATGGTAGGAGAAGCATGATTTCTTTAATCTTCCATCTGAACTCTGTTCTTCAGATAAAACCAATTTCTTGGACTTCTTCCAGAACACAATCCTACAGATCTCCTAACGCTACTCAGAGTCTCAGCCCCACTACTTGCAAATGCATTGAAGCAACAGACTAAACTCTAATTTGCACCTTTAAGAGCTTCCCCATTGGAAGCCTGTGTCCAGCAGCGTATCTGAATAACTCAAAGCACATTTTTCCTAACAAATTTATTTATTCAAACAATCAAAACCACAAAGGATCGCTTTCATTCCTACCAATAGCCCCTGGCAATCATTTAAAGTTAACTGCCTCAGAAATATGCCATACAGCCTCATTCTCAGACTCTGCCTGCCCTCGGAACTGAGCCACGCTCCCCATTTAGGAAAAAGTTTGTTTCTGCTTAATAAATTTATCTTTATCTCTTGCCCTCAACCTCTGTGTACAAAGTGTGTGACACTGGGACACAGAAGAAAAAAGAAGAAACAACTAATTAGTGATCCAGTCATGCCCCTAGATACTCTTGGAAGTATTTATCCTGAGACATTTTATCTTGACACAGTTTCATTCATTAAGAGACTAAAAAATGAAAGCAATTTATTATGAAGCAAAGTTGCTGAAACACACTTGATAAAAATAGAAGCGCAGGCCTCTCCCACATCTGTCATAATAACTAATGCAAAAAAAGGCCAGAGTCTTGAGACAAAAAGCAACAGGTCTGAAGTGCAGTGTGCACCTCAGCCCTGCACATCGCGCCAGCACTTCTTCAGTGCCGATGCTTTCCATTCATACAAGCGATGTTTTACCTCCTAAGTGTAAATAGAAGGTGGCTGAAGTCCTCTTTTAAAACATGCTTTTGTAAGGGATTTTCTCATTTCTCCCATCTTTCCCTGCCAAGTCACATTACTGCCAAGTACAGCAGCTGAGGTATGAGAGTGGTGGTGAGGTTTGCTGGGAGATGGCATCATGGTATATAGCTCAGAGCTGTTATATTTCTGTTACAGGAGAGGTTTTTCCCTACCCTTTCTGCCAATTGATTTAAAGAAAGTAACAGCAATACCTCTACACATTTCATATCACATACATCAATCTTTTCTAGGTTATGAACAGTATTTTAATACTTACATTTGTTTAGAAGCCTTTTCTTCTCTAACTCCTTTATTTTTTTCAGGTCTGGTACCACCTCCAATTGCCCATTACCTACAGGGCCTCCACCAGATTACGGCAGCACTCTCAAACTTCTCCTAATGGTTAGCCTTAGATTACTTAAACTTTAAAGAATCAAATGAAGCCACACTCCTCTGGTGGTATTGAATGCAATAGGGAGAGTTGATTTCAACTCCTTTCACTGAAATCTGAGGGAGAGGAAAGGAGAATTTATTTTCCCTCTGCAGGGAACTGCCATGCTTAATGGCTGACAGAAATGTCGCAGACCTCTTCAGCTGCCTCCCTCGCTAACTGCACTAAGTTCTGGTAGGTAGCTCTGGTGGAGTTGTAATAATCTAAGGATATAAGCAAGACAAGTAACAATAATGGCTGTCATTAGACCAAATTATAGCTTAAAAAAAAGCTTTGGCAAACAAGCTGTGATTTTTATCAAATTTCTTATTCCTTTTGTAACTAAGAAGCTGTCACTGAAATTTCAGCCCCTTGTCCCACACAGTAATGTGCAATGCTCTTTCATTTCCCACTACCAACTTATAAGAATGCATATTTTCTTTCATACACAGACCAAACCTTGACATTTATAAGCACTCAGAATTGAGATCTCCTCAAAATCCAATATGAAAAGCATGTGTGCCCCTCAAGACACATTGCTGGCAGTCAAATCTGTGGCTACTGACAGCAGCACTATGTGACAGTGTAATAACTACAGTGTATGACTACACACATTATCCACACTAAAGTAATATTATCAATTACAATCAAAATTCATGAAGCTCTACAAAATGCCAGCTCAAGATGATTTAAGTGCCATTTTACATTCTAATATTTACAAGCTAATGTTTCACAAAATAAATAGGATATATTCAGTAGTATCACGTTTACCTCCTGTGGAGGCACTCCTAACTTTTATGTTAAGATAATAGTTGAAGGGTGTTGACAGTTTTAACCTACATCCTTTTATTCAGAAAGACTTCTAATCCTGAATCTTGGTTCTTTGTTTTAAATCAGGGATGTATTGATTAACTGTGAGACTGAACGTATCTCAGCGGTGGCTGAGTCGGGTATCCACTATGGAATTAGGACAGTTAAACACTGGAATCGATCCTCTCATTGTAGAGCCACTGCTGCTGTGGCAAGCAGTTTCTCTAAGCTATTAATTTTATTATTAGCACACCTGGAGACATTGTTTCCCTGAGGGAAAAGCAATTCAATTGTGTGTGCTGCAACGACTAGTGGCATATGATCAATGAGACAGCTGGGACCACAAGCTTTCTTTTGGAGCTTGGGGTAGGTATGACAAAGTAGTTTGTAAAATAGTGACGATGCAAAGTAATATTGCTTTATGTTTTATGCACCTCATTGTAAGCATATAGAGAGCTTACACTTTGTAGTGTCTGGCACTTTTAAGCCTTTCTGGAGTTGTTCACCAGTCTCAGTCTTTCAAAGGTATCTTCCCTATGACATCTGGTGTCAATTGATGATCACTCTTTTCCTGACCACTGACTCCTTCCATCGTTCCACTGAGCCTCCAAGGGACCACCCTCCCTTAAAAGGCCACAGCAACACTTGTTTAACATAGAGGAGAAAGACTAATTACAAGTTTCTGAACATCTAGTTTTATTTCATAAGCATGTTAACAATTAAAAGACACAAAGCCCAATAGGCCTGGCAGCAAAGCATCAGCTATAACTGACTTTCTAATCACAGAATAACTGATGTGTCTCAAAGACTCTGATCCAGCAATACCTGAAATTTACTCAATATTTAAACATAAGAGTCAGTAGAAATTAGCAGGAAAGAAGGATAAAACAGGGACCACTCAGGTATTACAGGCGTATATAAATGATGCACCAACATTTTCACACACACAAAGACACACTAGAAGAACAAACCAACCAAGTCTCTCATATAAATAAGCTGAAGATAATGTTGCATTGATAGAAACCGTAAAGCTGCAATACCCCCTGCAAACTTTTCAGAAGCTTTGCATCATTACCCTGTTTCCTTCTGAATAGCCACTGTAGCCAAAGCAAGTTCTTTGTTGTGAAACCTTGTAAGAGATGCTACACACATTGTAAAGACTAAAATTTAACAGATTTAGCATTTAAGAATTCCTGAAAATTATTGGGTCAGGTTGGTCCCCAGACCACTGCCCAATTTATACTTATTGACCCTGGGTTTTATCTTATAAAGATCATTTCTGAAGACAAATGGAGTCCCTACAAATCCATCAGAATGTATGCTACATTTTGGGGAGCAGAAGGAGAAATCAAAACAAGAATTACTTCTGGGACAATCCAAAGCTATTATTTTTAAAATACAAACTTACATGTTTGCTTTCAAGATGCTTCCCCTACCATTTTTAAATGTGGTAAACTGTCTTATTTTAAAAAGCAAACCATTGTAGAGCAGCAATTTAACAGTAGATTCTATTATTTTTCAAAACACCAAATTATTTTTTTCCATAACTTATCCTAGTCTTTACATAATTACTGAAAAAACATTACTGTCTGAAAATCCCCTTCCTACCCCTCCCCCCAAATCACTGAAACCCTACAGATTTATTTTCATTCCACAGGCATCAAAACTCCAGTTAAAATAAAAACAACTTTCTATTCTAACTACACATTCTGAACTAGGATTTTATTTCTGCTGCACAACCCAGACACATACAGGAAACAATTAGGACTCCCTCAGACAAGCAGTCGTTAGTCTTGAAGTTCCATTCCATTCCATTCCTACCTTTTTTCCTCCTCCTGTTAAGTATGTGGCCTAATGTAATCTAAGAGGATGCAGATACAATTACTGAGTCTCTTGTTTTTCTGCCTGCTTGGTTTCGGTTTTGTACATCTGACTGGCAGCTGGTCATCAGCAATCATCTACTAAATACTTTCTGACATGTTCTGGGGCTTTTTCAACATCAGGCTAAATGCCAAATATTCAGGATCTGCTTATACATACTCCCCAAGAGAAGAGAAAGCAAATTTCTTATCTTTACAGCTTTTATATTGTACATCCACCTTGCTTATATAAGGGATTTTTTTTTTGTTTAAGAAAGAGGAAAATGCTCAATCAGCATTCATCATTCTGTGTGCTTTTCTGGAAGGGCAAATTGGTTCCTAACTAAAATTACCGTCGTCTTCATCATCTGATACATGCTAGAGCTGTGTAAACTGCATTACACATGATGAAACCCCACGGTTTGGTCCAAATCATCGTAAGGCAGAATAGTACAAGGAATAGCATAAAAAGAACAGTAGTAAAAGAGAACATCACCAAGTGAATCCTTCTGTCTGCATGCCCCCTACCACAAGCTTTATAATAAGCATTAAGTATTTTATAGACAGAAATTTAAAGACAGGTTTATACAACTTGAGGAAGACCCCTGACAGCAACAGATACAACCCAGCCTGACAAACATGCAAGGCTCAGCTATCACATCTCAGACTGCATAATCATTGACACTCCTTTGTAGGTGGATATCAGTCATTAAACCTAAGCTCTTATCAATTCCAAGTGTGACTGCATAAGGTCAAAGGTAAATCGGGCCCCTGGATCAAACTTGAATGAACAGATGACCTGTTAGTAGCGTGCAATGGACACCTTCAGTGATTGCAACCTAACCCAACCACAACAGCTATTTGATCATCATGTCAGCAAAGGAGGCAGTTTGTGTGTATGTTTAGTTTGCCCAGGGGCTTATGAACTACCCTTCGAGCAGGTAAGCAATAAGAAAAAAAAAAAAAGAAAAAAAAAAAATCAGGCATCTCTAAGGCCAGGAGATGAGCAGAAAGTGTATGAGCCGACTGGTTATTTTCAGCTAGAAGACATGTACCCCCTGGTTAGCCCCCAAGAGCCTGATAGAAGTTGGTTTGCGCTCTGAAATACACCTTTGAGCAGCTTCTCTGAGCACACTAGAAAGTCTGTGTATTATGACAAGGAACAGGGTAAGGTTTTCTGTTTTTCTGAATGCAGAAAATAGATATACACCAGCCGTACCCTCTGTTCTATACCTCCTGTTACACAGGCGTGCTCAGTTTCACCAAAGGAACAAGGCACCCACTCCTCTGGAGGGCGCTCCAGAGCCACGTCTTCTCCTCTCTCTTAAGCGTCCAGCATCCAGAATAATGTAAAGATACAGCCACTACTTCTACCCACACATTTTTAACCAAACACAACATACAGTAATTACTCATCAAATAGAACAGTGCCACCATTTTAGCACATGATCAAAAAGCACCACGTACTTAGGAAAAAATGCTGTGGTCAGTTTGCTGTGGAGAGCAGCCATGTATATACACTCTTTGCTATCAGTCAATATTATTAGGGAACAGAGGCAGAATCCTGAAGAGGGTAGCAAGGAGGTAAGAGACATGGAAGCAGGAAAGCTTTAGTAACCAGAAGGAGAAGCAGAAAGAGGGAGATGGTGTGCAGCTCCACGCTAATGCACTGCAGTAACCTTTAATGCCACACATTATCCCTGAGGTGGGGTTTTGCAACTCAACTATATTCAAACCCTTCTTGGCCCATCCATTCACAGTCCACAAACTTAGCTACTGTCCTACAGGAGGGCAATCAAGGACGACAACACTCTATCCCATGTAATTTTCATTTCAGTTTTTGATGAGAAAACATTGATTGCGAGCACAATGAAATTTCCAGATTTTAATGATTATTTAATATGTTTAAAATTGACCTATCATTATTGCCACTTCTGTGCTAAAATCATTCTGTTGGCCTGCTGTATCCATGTCTAATTTGTGCAATCAAGAAATGAAGAGACTTGGGATTCACTACCCTGATGCTGAAAAGCTATTTCACATAATCTGATCTTTGAGCCATATTTCCCAAATCAAAGAATCTCAGTGACCAAGGAACAACAGGTATCCTAGTCAGCAGATGTTATAGCAAAACCAAGACATAACCTTTACCTTCCAGTTTCCACTATTTCTAAAAGTGAAGTAAAGTAACACCTTTGTAATTCACTGTATGCATATGTAAAAACTTGGGGGGGGGGGGGGGGGGGGGGAGGAAGGGAGGTCTAGCCAAACTTTCTAGTTACTTTAGTGACTTGAACTTTGGGATCTCTGCCTCCATGAGAATTTTTCTGCACAGAAAAACTAAGGGATGCCTTCATTTCAGTAGATTTGAGACTGCACAGTTCTACAGCCAAAAAAAATCTTTAACACCAAGCTTCAGCAGTATAGTCAGTACAATCTCCTACACGGGACAAACAAGACCAAGTGTTTAGGGATTTAACTAATTTCATCCACTAACAGAAATGAAGGTCTATGTTTAGAGTTATTCTGCATGTCTGATACTTTTTAGAAAGAGAACATTAAGAGCAGAAATTGCTAACATGGAGTACGCATTCAGAGCAAAGCATGCAACTTGAATTAACACTGGCATTCAAGAATATTATCATCAGCAGCACAGAATATCATTAATCTAATGAGATTACCTGTTTATAGACAACAGACACTTCCATCTTCTTACACATTTAACCACAGGTCTGCCTGACCACTGAATACCAATTATGTTGAATTTGTTATGCAGAGGAACCATGAGCAGGTTTACAGTACAAGCCAGGACACAATACAGACCACCAACTGGATTTGACACATGCAACTGCAGTGTGCACGTCAACACAAGCAAATGATTGTGAGGAAGGTAAACCAGCCAAATTCCCAGAGATTCAAGCTTACTGAGTAACCATTTCCTACCTTGAAGACTTGAAGTTCTTCCAAGCTGTTTATAAACAATATATTCTGCACTCAAAACAAGACTAAAGAACAAAGTCCCAAAAAATACATCCTAATATTTTTCCTTTAATACTGGATGTACTTAAAGAGAAGGTGTCATAACATCTCACAGAAGTAAGACGTGCTTTAAATCCAGACGAGGAATAAATGAGGAAGTATCAACACATGGTATCTGGTCACTCAAACTAGAATGAAAGGTAAGAGAATATTACTTCACAGCTGTGTTTCACAGGACTTGCTTTTCCTGGTGCCTAGAAAACTTATTTTCTATTTTGTTTTCTAGCCCAAGTCTGCCAGCTATGCACTCATGTGAATATACTTAGGAAGTCTTGCCTCTGCTTTCAGTTTTCTTCTCTTAATCAGTTATTTCCTAGATTTTCACAAATTAGTTTAGCTAGTCAATGCCTACATCATTTTAAAGTGACAATTTATTGCAAATCATTTTGTTTCTGCCTAGGGATGCTATCACATAAACATTTACATAATTCTTGAAATTTAAATCAATTAATAGTCCCAATTAAGCTAGCAGGACTATTCACTGTCTTAAGCATGTGGTCAATTATTTCCTGAACTGGACATTAAATTGAATTTATTAAAATTAATAAAAATGTCTTTCCATCATTTTGTATTGGTAATACTGGAAATATTATTCCTACACTGTAACACTGTTATTTATCATCATACATTTTACATGATGAAAAAATAGTAAAGACTTTATTATTATGTTTTGGAGGGCATTTTCAGTTTAAACCCAGCTCCATGTTTTTACTGTGCCAGCAATTCCTATGTGAAAATCTGTCTATAGCAGTATTTTATTCATAAATTTAGGGAAGGTAATACGATTTCAACTTGTAGCTAGTAGATTTGATAGATCATAAATTAAATAAGATTGTTCTGCTAAACAAAGAAACCCTGGATATAGTTTGGAATTTTAAATTTTAAAAAAAAATTTCTTCTTGCAACAGATAATTGGACAAAAATATATCAGGAAATACTTATTAAAAATCAATCAATCAATCAATAATATATTAAAAAAAAGTCTAGTTTCCAACAGAGTACCTCAAAAATTATGTGCCAGCACTTTCATTTGCCTGGCTGTAGACAGCATGGTTTACATCAATGGTAACACAACAGTTCCTGGAAGCACAAAACCAAACATCCTTTGCTAAATTTTAAGCTTTTTGAGTTGCAGACAGAAACCCAGCACAGTCGTGGCTGTCATGAATGAACAGATGTCTGAGCAAGACAAATTTTCACTGACTAAAATATCCTACAGCTTCCTAAATCTTACACTATATTTGCTATTTTGCTTATTAAATAGGACAGGGAATGACTAAGAAAATATATTATTCTAACAATGGACCAGTTTTAAATCCAACAAAATATGGGCATAATGTCTGATCTGATCCTATGAGACGAAACTGCAATTCTCCTCAGAGAACCATCATGATTAATTCCTAACTGAGCAGAGGTTCAGTGGCGTATTCTTCACCCCTCAGAAAAGTAAAGTTCTCACTGCATTTAGGGAGACCTGACTGATGGTTTCCCTAGTTTTTCTCTGTATCTTTGAGATGCATACCAAGTAGCCAGGTGGCTGTATAATAAAAGTACAGTAATTACTTCTCACTTTAGGTAGTGAAACAGCTCAGGACCCGTCATGACATGCAGTGTTCACCCACTGAACTTTTTTCTTCCCATCCCCGAACCCCCCAACCACTTCATTCTCCCCTGTTTATTTGAAACATTAAATTTTGAGGAAAATTTAAAAAATCACTCAAACTGCAATGCAGAAAGAAGAAATAAAGCTGACATCCATATAAAAGCATGCAAATCCTTTACAGAATTCACTCCATTTCTAATATTATTAATAAAAAACCATTTGCTAGATTCCTTTCTGTTTGATTCCCATCACCTGTACAATGCTTGAACCAAACTGGTGAAACATGCACAAACTTAAAAAAAGGAAATAGGCTCTTACGACATATGTCTGTCTTTTCAAAGAAACTGGTTACCATTCTACTGAGGTATATCAACGTGAGGTAGGTATTACTGGACAATGCATTCATGAGAAAAAGTATTAAGTCATATGCCAAAATACATATGCAAATTGGGCAAATATTTGAGTTACCACAAAAAAAGCAAAGTACTGAAATAAAGATTATTTTTTTGCATTCCCTGGTAGGACTTGAAAATCCTTTAAGAGTTGAATAAGCTGTTTTCATACTGTTATCTGCCCCAGTGAGACTAAGAGAGAAGCATATAGAAGTGCTGACCCTGCAAACACTTAAACAGAACAAAACTCTACTGACACACATTTCTCATCTTAAATGGCACTCCTCATTCACAATACAAAGCCCTTGTACTACCTTGATCAGTGGAAGACATAAAATATGTGTAGTTTATAAACTATACTTCACCAATGTAAAGATTTGTTCCACTTCCTAACTGTGGTATTTGAGTAATTGCAAATGAACTTAAAAACTTCATAAAATAAAATTTTAAAATCATACTTTTATAGCTCTCCTAATAATATTGATTTATTTTTCACCTGTTTTACCATGTTATTCAAGTACAAAGAGATGGGGAGAACAATAACATATTGAAGAAACTTCTATAATACTGTATGTTTGTAAGCATACCTTTTGAGATTAAAGGAGAAAAATTAAGAAGGAAAATACATGAAATTTTGCAAACATGCAAGAAACAACAGTCTGGATTCCTATGAGTATTGCAAAATGAGTGCTATTAACAACAAATACTCATACATAATTTTTTACTTATCTGTGTGTTTCCTTCCTGGTTCTGTAGCGTATTCTCACCGGATTTCAAAGCACACTCTAATGTTCCAGAAATATGTCTTTGAGGAAAGGACTTAGAAATGTAATTTCTACTGAAATACTGTAAGTGCTGCACTGAATGACAAGCTGACTATACATAATTCAGAGCACAGAACTAGTCTCAACTAAAGAGCACTTCAATGGATGTAGGAAATAGGCAGTCTATGGAAAATGAGGATATGGCTTTTTTTTTTTTAAACAAGGTAACAGGTAAAAAAATAAACATCTTGTATAACTAATAGAAAGGTACACTCAAACTAAGGAAAGTAAATTCTTGTGTAAACATGCTGCATCAACAGCCTGATATGACTATGTGAATACTTGTAGTCCTTGAAGATATAAGGTAGTTTGCCTATAACTGACAAAAACATTTGATGTAGTCTAAAAACTTCATTAGTCAGTTACCGCAGAACAGATGACTTGTGAAAACAGCCTGACGTATTCTCAGTGACCTGACAATGTGCCCATGTCTGAAATGCTAACTATGGATATGAAATGCAAGGAGATGCTTAAACACACGGGTCTGGCACAGTTCTAAATACTTTACATGAGATAGCTCTTTCCTTTGACTGTATACATAAGGGGACACAGTCATGCCACCCCCTCGGTGCTGAACGCAGTAATTCTGCTCTTCCACTTGTAAACCATCATTTCACTGTATGTTGCTTTTGGTATTTCCTATAGATCTAACTTATCTGAGGTACAGAAAAAAAGAATAAGATGAAATCATGGTACTCTTATTCCCCTAGTCCCTGGCAGATGAGAGGATAAGCCTCCATGTCTTAAATAAGACACTGTTATCAATATGTGAAGAGAACACTTACAAAGTGAAAGCTGGTGAACTCCTTAGATATTTGATGAAATGTGAATGAATGAGTGCAGATTGCACTCTGAGAATTAGTACTTTCCATATACAGCTAACTGCTGTCGGCCAAGGAGTTGAAAGGAAGGAAAAAGATAATTCATGACTGCCTTATTCTGAGGACTGGAAAGAATTCTTCAGTGCTACTGTAATCTGTGAGGTCCCTGGAAGATACCAAGGCCTGCTGCTGTGTACTCATTCTCCTTCGCAGGGAGAATGCCTACGTGCCCTCCATGACTTGGGTAGGTATTGCTGGGCCCCAGGGTATGCTAATGAGATGAACACACAGAAGGAAAATTGACAGGGAGAACAAATCACTGTTAGTATGTAGAGGCAAATATGTATATCAACAAATACATCTTTAGTCTCCTACAGATACAGAACTTATACAGGCACCCCTAAGCAGAGGTTATAGATGGTTACAAGCTGCACATGGCTCTAGTGGCCAGTGGTTCAGCCCTGCGGGCAGCCCTAGAGAGCAGTGCAGGATATGGAACCGAACCTGATCAGAAATGGATGTATTCTAGAGTTACATAGATGTTTCCATTATACATTTTTACATGCTATGAGCCAGACTGGCATGTTTTGAGTAGGATTGCATTATGTGCCACAGACTGGTTCTGCTTCAATCCTACCACAGTGTTAGGATGGCTTGATACTAACCTGTGGGATTTGGCTTAAAAATTAAGAGCCAGTAATGAACAGAGCATATTCATTTTTGGCAATATATGAGCAAACTGTTCCATGTTAAAGCTTTAACACTGCAGTTTCCACTTAAGATTGCTTATAACTTTTTTCTATATTACTTCATTAAGGTATAACATACACTGTTATAAAACTTTTCCTGTCAATGAAAAGCAGACAGGCTTAGGATACAAGTGAGCAGCTGTTTAATAACTCAAAGCATTATTATGCTGTAGTTAAGAACAAGAAGCAAAGAATTAAACTGGTAGGGAATTTAGACCAAATTTAATTTCACAAGTTGGAATTTATCCAAGGCACTGCATTTAACACCTTTACTCCTGTGAACAGTGAGGGAGTTCTTTAATGATCACAAGTGGTCAAGACCTCAGTTTTAGATCTCACCTGATAGACAGGCTAATGAGATTTCCACTACTACTAGGTTTTGCTCAGATTGACAGCCACTATTCCATAATATTTCCACATTTCCAATCCCTAATGGAACCAAATAGCAAAGCTGTGCAAAAATGATAATACAGAACTTTTTTTTCCCCCTCCAAATCTCAAAAGCAGTTTGACTCAGGGTCAGGATGAGCTTTAAGTGTATGCATGCATCAGTTCTTTTACCTTACATATATTTTGCAAACCTCAACATACAAACACATACACATACCTCTCTGAAAGCCACCACATCAGAAAACCCAAAACATTCTTCCAGTATATCACGACTACAGAATATTCTTTACAGAAATTTAAAGGATTATTACTAGATCTACGCCTTTCATACATAAAAGCATAATAAATACACTATAGACTGGAATGTCTCAAAAGGATGTGCCTTGTGCTAGCTATAAATAATTCAGATGGGAAAAAAACCAAACTAGAATTAACCAGAATATCAGAACGGAATAATTATTCAGAATGTTTCTCTGAAACACAAGTATACCATTTATCCAGTGATTACCACCTCTCAATTTATCAGATAATCATCAATACTTTTTAGTGTTATGAGTATTAATTAAAAATAGAGCCCCAAACCCTAAACATAGCTCCATGTAAACCACACCAGTTCTTAAATACACAACTGAAGCACTGTTGCTGGCTATTGAACAACTGTTATAGAGAAGTGCTTAACTTGGAAGAACATGTGCTGCCTTCAGTCTGCTGGAATTTTTCATCTCGATCTGTGATCTTCACTCGGTAAGCTTTTTTTCAAGACAGAGAAGGTCAGAAGTACAGATTAATGGATCGGCACCAGTACCTGCCCATTTGCAAGTGACATCTTTCACTGCAGCATCTCCCCTACAAAACTGGGAGGGGATGGTGATGAGCCTCTGGGGAACAATGTGCCTGGGAATAGGATGGATAAAATTCCTGGTGTCAACTACTTACTCCCAGTTACTGCCTTTCCCAAAGAAACTGAAGTACACAATATGTACAGTATATTCTACATGCACATGTACAACAGATGAAGTACTCTAAGGTGGAATCATTTCCAGCCAAGGATTAGCAAAACTACTCTTGTGTGTGGCTCTTCTCTAACACTATAAAAAACACACAGTAAAATTTTTCTCTCTAAAACCTGAATTCCTGTATTTGAGCAACTGTACTTTATTATGACTATGCTGCATTGTATGACTGTTTTCAATGCAGTGGCATCAGTTTAATGATTTTTGTTAAAATTACCACACAATGGTTTTTTATCCAAAGTCTCAATATAGTTTAGTAACTTTGAAAAGCATGTGGGTTTTTTATTTATTTATTTTTACATTTCAGGCAGAGTCCTATTAAATGGCTTACCCATAACTTTTTGATATATCAGTAGAAAAGGCAACAACTGTTCCAGTTGCAGTTTACCAATCCAAACATCCTATCACCCTTTTTTCCCTCTGTAAATATTCTTGATTACATTTCACAGGTAGATAAACAAACTTAGAAAGAGATAATAGACGTTCATCATTTATAAACACTGGTAAAAAGGAGTACATTCTCGAAACGGTTTTCATGTAAGAACCAATAATTGCTAGTAGTCTGTTTATAAGCATATTTTGATTTTTGCTATCAAGCATCCTCTAAAAAGTTTCAAGTATCTAAATTCGGAAGGAACTTACCTGCCAGCTACATGTTGCATTTTAACCCAATATCTCTCCAGTCTACCGTTCCAGGCCTGGGTTCATCCTCAGACTTTAATTAAGTATATTAGAATTTATCAGACCTGCAATTTAGGTCATGAAAGAGCTTTATTTTCTTTACTTAAAAATAGAAATAACGTGGTTTTAACACTATTATTTTCATACTATACAACAATAATAATAATTAGCTAGGTACTTCAGTACTGATTTGATGATTATGTCATTAGCACCGGAGAATCAAAAGCTTCAAAACAATGAAGCACTTCTCTATGTTGCTCCAAGATTATGTTAAATTACCTAAGGAAATAAAGAATTCTGATCTTATTTATCAGATAATTCATGGCATATATTGTATTTTCTAAACTCTGTGAATTCCATTCATGTGGCATCTGCATACCAGAGATCTTTTTTAATCTATTCACGGTCAAAATAATGGAAAAAATGACGATTACCTGTGTTTTGCCCTCAAAATTGATTTTTATAACAATTCATCTTGAATATTTTTTTCTAAAAATATACCTACACCATACGAATCAAAAAGAACAGAGTGTGGTGTTAAGTCTGATGTCCTATTAAGTCTGAAGCCCTATTGCTTTGCTAGGGAATAGAAATCTATGTAAGCAATGAATTCAATAGATCACTGCACTACAATCAATGTACTTCACTACTTTTCACAGAATCACAGAATCATCTAGGTTGGAAAGGACCTTGTAGATCATCTAGTCCAACTGTTAACCTAGCACTGACAGATCCCAACTACACCATATCCCTCAGTGCTATGGCAACCCACCTCTTGAACACCTCCAGGGATGGGGACTCCACCACCTCCCTGGGCAGCCCATTCCAACGCCCAACAACCCGTTCTGTAAAGAAATGCTTCCTAATATTACATCTAAAATTGAATACATGGGATTTTAAAGTTTATTCATGTTATTCATTGTAACAACTTAGAGTCAGAAGAGTCTAAGACTGAACCATCCTGAAAAGCAGCGTAGGAGGGGTTTATTTGATAAACTGTTTCCTGAGAGGTATTTCCTATTACTCCCATCTAAAGTTAGCTACTGGCTTCTTCCCAATTCATTGCTGAATTTCTCATCTGGACAAAGCATCTATGGGGCAAGCCATCTTAATCACAAGACACAGGACTGACTGAGAGGATCAGAGATTTATTTGCAACTTTGCTATTTCCCAGAAGTCTTTGTATTCTTGCTTCCACTTCATCAATACAGAAAATCCGTAACTTCCTTAAAATACAGGTCACATAATACTTCTTTGCACATTGTTTGAGAGTACAAGTGGTAACATTATTCTAGTAAAGAAAGTGGAGAAATAAAGATATGTTCGTATCTAGGGTATGGGGTTTGGTGGGATTTTTTGGTTGTTTAGAGGGTCTTTTTGTTTGGGGTTTTTTTGGTCTTTTTTATGTTGCTGTTGTTGGTTTTCGTGTGTAGTTTTTTCGGTTTTGTTTTTTTTTTTTTTTTTTTAAAGAGCATGCTCTTCAAGGCAGTCACTGAAATAACTTTAAGATAAATTGAAGTTTAGGCGCTTAGGCTTGGCTGAACAGTCAAGGCAAAGCTGTAGAAGATCTTCTTCCAGAGGTATAAAGGCCTGCAAAGTGGCATACAAACAAAAGCTGCAAAGCCAAGCCTGTGCATTGCATTCAAGGACAAATGCCCTTTGGTTCTAGAGATAAGGCACATAGGCTGTGGGGCACCACTACTAGCGCCTGAACAGAACAGTCTTCTAATTTAATTTGGTTTTTTCTGACCCCAGCTCTGCCTCAATCATCTGAAGATAGAAATTAAGATCTACCACATTAATGCATTTCTCAGTAAGTACAGGCCAACATTTGAAGCAAAAATTTGCCCTATTAAACTGAAAGTGCCTCAGCATTCTTTTGAAAGCCTGGGGTACTAATGCTCTAAATAAGCACAAGTGAAAAGTTTTATAAGCATCTTTTTCAACTGCTGCAGCAATGGAATTGTGTATAACTGAGAAGTGGGAATAACACAAAAAATATTTATGAAAAGATGTCTGATGGCCTTTTGTTAAATCTTAGACAATCTTTGTTGACTCCCACTGTACAAATAACAAAATTATGACTAAGTATATCACAGAATATGGGGAGGAATGGGAATTTGAATTCTCTAGGAAAGCTGTCTGGTCAAAGTTGAAAAAACTTTTTCTTTTCTTTTTTAAGTTATGCTTTATACAAAGTGAAGTTGGCCCTATCATTTGCATCCACAGATGTAGGGCTCAAAAATAAATAGTCATTCCAATAAATGTGAATTACCACTCTGTGGATTTTTTATCATGTATATACTAAAATGCCAACAATATGTCATGCCTAAGAAACATCCTTTTATCCTATTTTAAAGCCAGTATTCAACTTAAATGGTAAGGCATATCTCTTGATCTTGTTTTGTAAAGGTTGTACTTGCTACAGGCTTAACACAACTGTGGGAGACGGTATGGAAAGGATCGATAAAGCAGTATTACCCTTTGTGATAGTGAATCTCTGCAGGACATTCCAGCTTAACTCTGTTGCCTGCACTTACGCTTCACTCTTTCCCACTGGGAGAATGGGCTAAAACATAGTAATGGACTAACACGACAAGAAGAGGTGTGTAAAAATTCCCCTTTTGTTCCTGCCCTACAGTTGCTACGTTTCTGTAAGAGCCATAAAATAAAAAATATTCTGTTAAATTACAGGGTTTGTTTAAGACAAAAATGTACTCACAAGCCCTGCTGAACACTGGTCCTAGCTTCATCGCACAGTGTAGATGCAATAGGTTATAATTTTATGTTTAGCAGCACAATTTAAAAAAAAAAAAAAAAAAAAAAAGTACGGTGCAGGAGAGCTATATATTATCACTGTGAATTTTATCAAATGGCAACTCTCTTTCGTGTTATAGAGGCATATAACATGAAAGAGTTTCTGTTTCAGCACAAACCAGGCTGTTAGAAATCACGTGCAGGTGATTTTAGTGAGGCCAGTAGGCTCCACTGATGACAAGCTCTCTATAGGAGAATCTGACATAAGTAAAGAGGGTTCTTGCTGGCTGAAAAAAGATCTGAAGAGACAGGAGTATTTTGGGCACAAAGCGAAGTAAACAGCTTCAATTATAAGTAGTAGCATAGAAAAAGTCACAGGCACTTAAGTGGGTCAGACATAAGATGAAGACTGGAACAAAGTCAGCAGAGAAGAAAAGAGGAGGATGCTAAAAACAAAGTTTTAAATACAGTTTAGAAGAAAAGTTTCAGAAATTAGGACAAGTGTTTTAAACTTGAGTCAGACATGAAGGGTCTGACATGTAGAGGATACAAAGACAGAGCTGACATAGCTGGTATAGTAGAAAGGGAACCCTCTTTTAGTACACATAGAGATTGTTACAGAATCACATCACAATGTTAAAAAAACATTGGTACAAAGACTAACACCGGAGCCAAGAGGCAGTTGTGTAATAGTACTTTATCAAATGTGCTAGAAAACAAAATCAACTATCAAAATCTTTGTGCCCTTTAAAACTTAAGCATTCTAGAACAGATTACAGTGAGCTAGTTGTACAGTGTGTCCTTGAAAAGTGGCACATAATGTGTGTCTTATATTCTCACTCTGACTATTTGGAGTTTGAGATAAGAAACTTCTTCTGAGTTTCTCTAAAATCGTGCAAACTAATAAAGAATGAAATGTAGGAGTGAGGTAGGCATGAAATTGCAAGCAGAAGAGTTAAAAAAACAGGTGATAGCAGCAGGTGGAAAAAGTAAATGACCCATTTGGAGACAGAGACAGACAAATGCCAAAGCTTATTTGAGTGAAAGGAGGCATGGAAATAACACTGATCAACTCAAGAGGCCTTAAACCTACTGAATCTGGTGGGAAAGCCACCATGTAAGCATGCTCTCGCCAATCGCAGGACCTGTCGTTTCCCTTTTGTATCTTTTTTCCTACCACATTGCCAAATCAATCAGGCACATCTCTTCACCCTTCCCTTTTCCACCTTTACTGGCAAACTACTAAATCCCATGAGGTTATACCTGAAGCTCTGACTGGGAGCAATGGGTATATAACTCAAAGCAATGATCTGTGGACAATTTTGGCAGTCAGAGTCATGAGCACTTTGGGGAAGCAAGGGAAGCATGTGTGGGGAATGACCACTGTTTTTTTTTTCCAGTGGTCCATTACAATACCTTCTACAAATGGTTTCTAACAGAATGACAGCACTCTGCCTCCTAATGAGAAGTTATAAAATGTGAAAGTGACAGTATGCAAATGGTGCAATATGATAGCTTAACAAAGGAACACAAACTGCCTCAGCTCTCCAACAGAGTTTAAAGTAGTAGTTACAATGAAATGCAAAAAAGGGATTAAAAATATTTTTTTTAAATAAACTCTCAAGAACAACTAATTCTATTAGAAAGATGTTTCCATAACTTCACACTTTTAAAGTACATATACATTAATAATTTCATAAGAGAAACTTCAAATCAAGCTACAGAATGTGAAAGGTTACCTGATAGAAGTACACTGCCTGTCTGGACTTCAGAATTGTAACCTTTCTGTATGCTGTTTTCTTTTGTTTGGGAGCAGGCTTTTGTTTTGTTTTGTTGTTTGGCTGTTTTTTTTCCTTTTAAACAGCAATTGGCTATGAGTCTGGGTAGCATGGAAGACAAACCGAGCATGTTCTTTCTTGTCAGGGAAAAGCCTTGTTAATGATTACGCAAATAGAATCACTTCTGAAAGAATCCTGTATGACGCAGACAGGTCATATTTGTTCATGATACAGATAATGTACACACTTCTGAAATTTTATTAAGTATTAGTCTGAAGGTATTGCTTGCTTTTATTTTCATATTTCAAATATATCCAAATATATTATTTTTAGAGAAACACATTTCATTTGTTTCCATCATTAGTGAAATGGCCACTGTCATTTACCACAGCTCCATATAGGTACTGTATGGAACCAACCACTGGGGGTACTCACCTGCAACAAATTCTCCCCCCAAGGCTGCAAAATAGACAAACCATTATCTCCAGGCAAAAAACCAGACTGAGATGTTTAAAGACTCGGGAGGCCCAGAGGCCCCCACTGCTCCTGAGCACAGGTGATGTCTGAGCACATCCCTGCCCCTTTGACTAATCACCCTGCAGGATCTCGGGCCTGATCCAAAACCCTTCAGGAGTAGTTCGATTGGCACCACTGGGCTGTGAATCAGCCTCCAGGGTTTGCCTGTAAGAGAAGAAACACATCCAGTCCCAGGGGTAGTCAGCCAGGGTACAATACTTTATGGTTTCCCAGTGAACTGAAGACTTGCCAACCTCAGTTCTCCCCACTGTACCCAGTGCTCCTGTCAACCACTTTGTCATCCTGTAAGTAAAGCTTTCTGGAAAGATGATACAGAAAAAACCCACCTTGTTTTATACTCAACAATCCTCTAAGATCTTCATAATCAGGTGTTTCTGCTCCAAATAAATTCAGAATTTAGACTTATTAATGCAAATTCGTGCTAGTTACACAGAGCAATTGGTGAGTAAAATAACCTGGAAAAAAGTGTAATTACATGTAAAAATATTGCATACTGTTAATGATATAAGGCTTTTATTACAAGGTATAATAAAAAATAGGATAAGATGATGATTTTTGTTCATGCTCAAAGTAAGTATTTTTAATATACATATATCACATTTACTCATTCTCAGTACATACACCCCATTTCAATAAAGGAAAGTGGAAGTTATTTTTGACCCCAGCTCTTTTGCTAAGTGTTGTAAAACAGCTACTCTATTCCTTCTCTTGCAGGCTTTAGCTGCGGGAAATATATTTCGGTATTGCACACATGAAACAATTTCTAACCTGCCCTATGGTTTTTTATATGTGTTGTCAGATCGCTAGAGAATAATTTGTCATTTACTGATATGCAGAACTCTCACTGTATGAGCCAATTACTAAACTTCCCATCCAACTAAGTGCAGGTGGCACGAGCAGCTTTCTTCAGAGCTACTGCAAAATTGTATGTGGGATATAGTTTACATATGGAATTGAGTGTCATTGTCTCACTGAAGATGAACTGTGCTGTAGGTAACACTAAGGCAGAAGTACTAGTAAAGCTCTATTCACTGTCTCTTGTTACAAAGTGGAACCAATTAAAATAACAAAGTTATTGAAAATTGTGTTGACTGAAATTTCATACTAATGTTAGCTAGCACCCTAACAATTTAGACTTCAGAATTAATTGGAAGTTTTTCTTATGCTAAACAATGCAGAAATATATAAAAAACTATATATATGTGTATGTATATAAAATATATTTATATGTAATATTTATATAAATATAGATGTTTATAAAATAAGGTAAATAGATTAGGATCATTTCTACCTTTACTTGAAAAAAGTGATTTTAATAAAATAATCTTGTCAGTCCTTAATCACTGAAGATTTAAATGAATGATTTCTCATTTCCTAATAAGCCCAGATTGGCTGATAAAATTTCAGCAAAAAAAAGTGGTTAAAATTCATCTTAGCTTTTCAATGCAAAATTGGATTCCACTTTATCTGAAAACTTTCAAATGCAGTATTACTTTTTGTTACATATACAGCCTGCAACTTACCTAGGGCACTATTTATCATTCAGACAACTTAAGTACAACACAAAAAATCACCTTGAGACAAATGAGAAATTCTCTCTTGGGAAACCCAAAACTGTATTAATATGATAAGCAGTAGAGCTTCACTCTTCCTTCATTAACTCTAGCAGACATTTCTGATATAGCCAAGTAAGAGGTTTTTTTTTTTTTTAAAAAAAAAAGCTTAAAACAATAAAACAAAAAAAACCCTCCAAGGTTCAAACATCCTTCTGGTCATATCAATCATTTTCAGCTCAACCAACTTTATTCATTGTTACAAAAGCATTAAAATCAAGATGGAAATCAGCTGAAAAATTCAGCGCCCACAGGGAACCCAATGCTTAGATAATCTAATCCATTTGGGAAATGAAAAGTTCATGTCAGATATTTAGTAACCAAAGCAATTATCAGAAGCTGACTACTGAAACTGGGCTGAGTAACATTTCATCAGATTTCATCAATCCTGTTTGAACAAAGAAAATTGGGAGGAAAAAGTCCCACTCGGTGTTGGTTATGTAGCTGAGATAAACTGAAAAAACATGAAATTATTAAAGTTATCCTTCTTTTAGTATTTCCTAAATACATTGCTCAATATATACTAAGCTAATATTTCCAAACCACTGAAATATGCATAGCAGAGTAGCCATTTCAATTTCTGTATCGGCAGTTCAATTATTTTATCCAAAGCTTTACACGCATTGTGACTCTGCACATCTCTTGCTCTTCCCAGTCTCCTCTTAAAAACAGTAAGCAATATGTTTAATATCCTAGGATTAATAATATTAAGACCTATTAGTTGAGCAGTTTTAGGAAACCAGTCTGTTTCATGTAATCAGGGGTTTCTGAAGCAGATGTGCACCCAGAGCACCTACCAGTGTGCTAGAGATGTTTTATAAAGTATTTTCACTGAGGATTCTTTAAGTTAGGATTTCTTTAGGCTAGGATTCTGGAAATAGTTAACATTTTACTGAAAGAAATAATCAAAAATTACATTTTTAAAGAACTTCACTGAAAAACACCAACCACATTTTCAAGCAAATGTTAAGTTTTAAAAGAAATTTCTACCCATGAACATGAACTAGCATCCCCGCAAATGTGTTTTATGCCTGCAGATTCTATCATACCAGGCATTTCAGTTTCATTAAGTGTTTTATGCTCATAGTGTAAGGTGGCTTTATATTTAGTTTAAAATAAAACCCCTCATCATGTTAAAAGATCATCAAGCAGGCCTTGAACACACAGACATTATGCAAATGCTGGCTACCAGACAGGCCTGTATGCATATATGGGTGAGTATTATACACATCTGCTTTGGAAATTTACTGAGTCATGCATGAAAAACCAGAACAATTTCAACTCAGAAGAAAAATGCTTTGGTATACTAAGATCCCATCAGCAGAATGTGGTTTTTCAGAGGGAGCTGTATGCTGAGGACAAGTACTTACTCATTTAGCACCAGCTAACCTCACATCTCTGCCTTATTAAAGCAAACAGGAAATTCAGAGAGAAGTCTACTCCTGCTACCATGGCCCACAAACAATCTTATATCTCAGTACAGTGAAATATCCGAGGCACCATTACAGCTTTCCTTACCCAACTGATATTTTAAGTAATACACGAGAGAACCAAGAAGACTGCTTAGCAAACAGCATAACTAGACAGCTATCAAGATCCACCAATAAATGGTAAATATAAACTAACACTTTGGGAGTGGTATTCATTTGCAACAGCTGCTGCTTACTGAACAATTACTGTCCAAGATCTGTGAAGTATCTTAGATGAATGCTAAAGAAAAATACAATGCAAAATCATAAAACCCTCTTCTGAGAAAGAAATTAACAGTATGGCCTCTACTGCTTGGTTTGTAAGCACAGTTTGTCTATGTAAACTATGTTTATGCTTAATATAAAAGCATTGTACCAGTTTTGTCCCTGAGATGCATCTATTTAGCCATGTTCCTAATAAAACCTGATCTTTTCCCGGAGTCACTAACACAGACAAGAACGACCTGTGTAATCCTCTGCCCTTGCACCTTTTCCAGGTTCCAAATCATTCTAGTTCTCAAAGATTTTCCAGTGTTAACAACTCTGTAACCATTCATCTTTTTAGACAGTTAGGAAATACAGAATTTATTCTAAGGCAAATTAATTATATTACTGGTCTCCACATGGCAAATGTTTGCTGAGAGTTTTTGTACAAAGCTGCCATACTTCAATGAGTCAGTACAAGTATTAGAACATCAAAACATTTTAGGCAAAACGCTAGGTTACAAGATATTTCCAAGGAAAAAGATAAGCACCTTTAACGTATCTAAAACCTTCTTGTAGGCTAATGTAGGCCCATGCTTCACAATTTCTCTGAAGAAAATACTGAACCATACCAAATAATAAAACCCCCAATATCAGGATATTCATGACTTGCTAACAAGCATTGCAGGATGGACGGAAGTAATTTAACTCTGCCCTGCTGAGTCACTTTGGCTGTCCATCTACACAGAATGAACCTAATTAGCTGGTATCAAAAATGCCACAGCTTGAGCAATGGACAAAATGTATGAGGGAAATAAAATCAAGCAGCATGAGACACCTTCGTTTCCATTTACTAAATATTAAGTGCAGTATTTTGTCCCAAATTAACCATCAGCTAATGAAGGCCTTATTTAAGTATTCTTCTCAAACCCAAAATGGAAGAAAGATTATTTCTGAGTACTCATGCTTATCCATCCATTTCAAATTCTTCCAGAGCACACTATATCACAGTGTATTTCAACTTGCATTTGTAACAGAACATTCAACCACAGAACAGTATATTAAATAACATTAATGGTCTGTCTTAAACAGATAAAAGCAGGGACAAAAATTCATACTGACACATTATTATGGTCTTCTACTGCTGTGCAATATACACACCCCCTGTCACCAGCAGACACAATAGCTTAGATTAAAACGAGAGTATCTGTCCAGATTCGTAACATTTACCCAAAACGCTCTTGCTGTACTGCATCTACACAGGCATCTAACACCCCAACATCTTCTGTAGGTGCTTGTCTGTCTGCAAGGAACAGATCTGGATTTAAAGATGAGATGCATAATTTTCTCTTTTTAGCTGTATTATCCACCACTCTCACATAACAGCACAACAGCTAGTAAAAATAAAGATACACTTTAGTTCATATACATATATTGTCCCATTGATTAATACATTCATTCTATCAACATGAGCAGGCTACATGCAGTAAGAGGATCTATTTAGTGTACATTCCATTTCACTCTCTTCTTCAGCTTTTACTCAGGTTGTAGCTGACATTTCCACCTAGTCCACACAGCAGCATTTTGACCTTGCTTTTAGAGGCTCTTTAGTATAAAATAATCTTTGTGGTTAGAGCCTGCAACTTATGCTGAATTATGGGTACTTTACAGTAAGGAAATAAAAAAGCATAGTCAAACGCTGACAGTACTCCAATTCTTTTCCCACAAGTCCTCTGAAGAACCAGCCAATTACCCTGCAATTGACACAAGTAACTGAAAAAAGCATCCTCATTTCTAGCATTCGTAAATTTATTTGCAAGTAGCTCATCAAAATTAAATGTATACTTATTACAGACACAAAGGCATGTGTAAATCACATTAAAGGGATAATGTTACGATACTTGTAATTATTTTCCAAAAAAAATGATTTTTCTATGCTATTTGTAGTAATCCTTTGCAAGCTTTAAACTTAAATCTGTTTTTTAACTAAACTGTTTTCTTGCAGTGTATGTGAGTACTAGTTTGCTATAATAGGATTGCTCATGAGCAGCAGGCTTCTGGCATTGATCTTTATAACAGAAAAAGGAACACTGAAACATTTGCTCCTGGGGGTGAAAAAATACACAGAAAGGACTGCATGGTGTTTTAGGAAAAAATTACAAAAAGGGAAGCAGATCAAAATTGTGACTAAATCAAAGATGGTTGCATTCCTTTTGCAGTCATGACAAACTGTCAAACATTATTGATATTAAAGAGTTTTATCTAATAATAAATCATTAAGATCTGGTATTAGGTACCAAACATTTTTGGCAGAGGATGAAAAAAGGAAGATAAAAGGCAATGTGAAGGGAATAATGGTAGCACTCATGACTGACTGATTTTAAGCTTCACTTAGAAGTTTATTCACAATGCTTGTCACTAGTTTATCTGAGTCTTTCATATACATGCATTTATGGACACATAGACACATCTTTTTCCTCCTTTTCCCTGCAAATGTGAGAAGATTTTTATTTCTCTAAATAAAATATGAATTGACAAATACAGAAATTTGTGGCCGAAAACACCCTGGGTAACACTATTTCCCATTTCCATGAGTCTTGCTCCTGTAGTCTGTATTATTGCTTCAATTATGAGGGTATTATACTTCTTTTTAGACAAAATGTATCTTACTGTCCAACCAATGAAACTGCATTAGGGACTGAAAGGATAATATACTTGTAAGAGGCACGTAACTGAATGATAAAGAGAAAAATAAAATCAAGAGTTAATATTTAAGTTACAATATGAAATAGGCTGCTCTATGCTTCAAAAAGAAAATCACATTTAAAAGCCAGGAAACAAACAATTTAGTGAAGGACCATATTTAAATATTCTCCAACAGTCTCAATAAAATACTTCCATAAGTTTTTTTAAACTTGGCTTTATTTTTCCTCAGTAGCAATGCATAGATCACAGTTATCAGAGTTTTTAAAGCTCGTTTCTAAACAAATGATAGCAAATTTCAAGCTTTAACATCCAAGCCAAAAACCAACCCTGTGCCTGGGTTTTCTGCTTTTATAACAGTAGCAGCTCATCAGCGCTTACCATAATCCTCATCTTCTAGTTCTCAGCCTAGTCATCTTCCAGAAAGTTGACATGTCTTTCTAATTAAGGCTACCCTTCATAAGGCCACACACATCAAAATTGTCCTGAGCACCAGTTCTGACTATGTTACATTCTAAACCCTTAAAATAAGCTTTATGCTTTATTTCCCATAAAGTGGTAATTTACACTGATCCATTATAGCGAGCTGCTTCAAAGCTCTAATTCAAAAGTGTGTTTGAAAATCTGGACGTGAACTATTCCAAGTGTCCCTTAAAGTAAGGAACAGAAGAAAATACTGTTTTCACAGTTCCTGTGCCCAGGAATAAGGTTCTAGTCCTCATGCAATAGGCTTATTTTTGAATATTATTCTATCCTCAGATATTTACTTACTCATATATTTATTTTTATGTTTTCATTGTACAAGAAAAATAATGGGATGATGTTTCACGGTTAAGTACAGCATAATTGTAATCAAGCTTCCAAGCTGTGACATAGCTCAAGTAACTCCTGATCGTTGTAGTTTTCTATATATAAACCATCTGAATTTAATTCTGATCTGTTCTTTGTGAATAAATGGTGTCTCACTTGCAAAACCTCTGAAACATGGAGAAGCAGCCATGGTATGAAGAGTATGTTTCGCCACTGGGGCTAGCGCAGAAGATTTTCTCCTGCCACAACAGATTGTCAAATTATCACATTGGGGTAATGATTTCACACTTAACTAAACATTTCTGCAATGTTAGACCCACAGACATTTGCTGCAAGGGCAGTGGCTTCAACTAGGGGAAAAAGCACGCTGAGGAAAAGGTTGTAAATTATTGACTCATACAGAGTTAAAGCTTTGTGGAGAATGAGAACATATGACACAGGGGTCCACCGTAAAAGTGAGTGCTAGGTGACATGCAACCGTGCAAGATCTTATGGGGAAAATGGAAAAGTGTCATCACTAGTCTTACTCACTCTTCAAATCACAGAAGAATTACAATACTACTCAGGAGACCACCTTAATCAAAGGTGAAAAGACAAATACTAACTCTACAAATCTGGTCTAATTCCTCACCCAAAGACTGATTACTTGATATCTATGCAGATAAAGGTGAATTTAATCTTTCATCTAAGTTGCAGCAGCTAGATAAATTACAGAAACCCACATAAAATTGACCTTCAACTGCCACTTTCTGATAACAAAGAGGAGTTTCTCACCTTTTCTTTTATCAGATATGTCTCAAAATTTCCTGCAGCAAGATTTCCCTATATTTAGAAACCAATCAGTGCCAGCAGCTTCAAGATATGCCCTCCAAGCAATCAAGGGTGGGAAATATGTTAAGTCAGGAAATCCAGTGAGGCAGAAAGTTGTGATCAGACTTTAGAGGAAGCTCTTAGGAATCTACATTCATCTAGAAATTAAGAGCAAAACCTCTTGTAAAGCACAACACTTCGAGGTATGGTTCCAAGGTTGAGAGTTTTCAGGCTAAATTTTAGAACAACAGTTTGGATGAGTGGCATGAACCTACGAGGACTGTCAAAAACTGCCAAGCAAATAAAAAAGTACACAATTACTATGAACTGCAGAAACAATTAGTCCAGCAGGACATAAGGGAAACATGAAGCTGTTCTGAAGCACTGTCGCAGTCTTAAAGTATACCCATCTGGATACAAGGTGGTTGATGCAGCAGTGGATCTACAATGTTCGATCACAGTACCTCCAAACATTTTGTATTTTGAAGGCTCCAGAATCTGAATTCTACGTGATGCAGAAAGGGATGTTACTAAAAGAAAATTAAGTAATTTTTTATCCAGCATGATTATATCCTCTTGTAGTCTTCCTCAGACTGAAACATGGTACAACGGGAAATATTTCCTCACAAAACAGACGTTGCAGTATTGCCACAGGAATTCAGAATTATGCAGTTCATCTTACGCAAAACTATTGGATTTCAGAATTGCGCTCAGGCCACAGAAAGGGTAAGACCTAATAAGCAGTGTACATCATAGCAGTCAAGTTAAAGATTGAATACATGTTGTAGACAGTTTCTTATCAGCACAAAGGCACACATTTATCTTGGGGTTTTTTTTCAGTGACAGCACAATATAAACTAAGGGCACGCCTATCTCTTGCTCCTTCCATGGCACTAAGCACTGCAGCTTCACCAGTAGTGAGATACAACGTGCAGTCTCAAAGGCAATTTGTAGTCACCTATATGCTGCACTTGCACTAAGAAAACCCTTAAGAAGCAACAAAACTTTCTCAAGATGGCATCTCAGTGTTTAAATTTATGTTCTGATTTATTGAAATTACAATTCTCAGGGTTCTCCTGTTAAAAACAAGTAGAAATAAAGGTAAAAAAGTCTTAAAATGTATTTCAGAAGAAAACTGCCATTGAATTCCTAAATAATTTTGAAAGTATGCTTCAAGACACAGGTGTTATCAAAGACAAGAGTAAGCTAGAAATTTACATGAACTCTACTTGAAATACTGTCTTACAAGACTGCTGTTCTGCTAAATTAGATATCATTAGCATTTTACACAGATTATTTAAAGATGCAACAAATATTTAGTAACTGCAGCCTGTGACCTGCTTTTGCCTTTTTGCAAATTCTAAGATTTTTAATTTCCTATTTTTTACAAAATAGGGCATTATATAACTGTTTTATTTGAAAATTGCTTTAAGGAAGCTCTAATCACAAAACCCAGGCTAATTCATTTGCCTTCTGCAAAACATATACTAATAGGAGCCTATGCTTGCTTCTCGTCCATTACCACTTAGCTTCCAATCACTATTTTGATATTGGCAACCTGTATCTGTTTTAGACAGAATAAAATCCAAACAACACTAAGAAGAACTAGTCACTGCTCATTCTCACTTAGAGAATTAGAAATTATAAAAGTTGCTTTCTATTGATTTTGTGTTACATTGAATTTAAGTTTCCATATCGTTGTCAGAAATGCAGAACTTTTCCACAATTGGAAACATCCACCCAATAATCAACAGCTTTTCAATAGAAACACCTAATGAATCTGCTCTTCACAGCTTCTCTCATGCAAATTTCAGACTATAAACTAGAAAGATCAAACTTCTCTAGAAACTGTAAATAGTTGTATTTTTCCATAGCTTTTTTATACTGCTGGACACATAAACATAAGCTTCACGTAAGTTTCCTCAACAATAAGGGGTAAGGGGCTAACAAAACAAAACAAAAAGACCCAAGAAAACACAGAAGAATAATGTCCTCCTTTAAAAAATCAGTTAAGGCCATAACTGACAAGAGCCTGAAAAGATGTAAATCTGTAACCAAGTCTTAAAAAGATTTTAATCTCTCTCTTAGTATCTTTCCTGCAGCCAAAGAGAAGAATGGAAATCTTCAGCTCATTGACAAACCCCCAAAATGAGTTATTGTGGGCAACTGATGAAGCTTATTTTTATTTAATTAAAAGAAAAGGAAACTGTGATCAAAGCCATATTCTATGTAATGGCTTTAAACTGGAAGAGGGTAGATTCAGATTAGATATAAAGAAATTCTTTCCTGTGAGGGTGGTGAGGCCCTGGCACAGGTTGCCCAGAGAAGCTGTGGCTGCCCCCACCCTGGAAGGGTTCAGGGCCAGGCTGGACGGGGTTTTGGGCAAACTGGTCTAGTGGAAGGTGTCCTTGCCCATGGCAGGGGGGTTGGAACTAGATGATCTTTAAGGTCCCTTCCAACCCAAACCACTCTATGATTCTATGATGATTCTACCTCTACACAAAAACCATTTCTTTACACTCTACTGCTGTAGTCATATTGTAGACCCTGTTTACATGTAGCAATAAAAAGATGTCCTATTCTTAAAACATGATAGGCGCTAAAGTAATATAGCACTCATTAGTTCTTTCAACTTCAGTAACTTATCTTTCCATAGGAAGCATAAGACTGACTACCTCTGATATTTTGGAGATAAAACCTTGAATCTTGCTCAATAACTTCAAAAAACACAGCTCAGTGTGGAATTGCACTTTTACAGGAAGGAGCCAGAACATTCTGTGATTCTTCTTTTTTGACATGTTAATTGTTCTTCCATGAACAAGGAGAACAAAAGCAGCAGCATGCCATATTTATTCAATGAAAGTTGAGCCACAGGGGTTATGGTACATTCTTTCTCCAACATCAGGCAAATTATCTCAGTGCCCAACTTTTAAGAGACTGCAATAATACTCCATCATTTGAGAATGCTGGTAGGCTTATGCATCATTTTAACAGCATGAAGGCAGATTGAGATCATCTCCCTGTTATAGGAACCTGGAGACAAGAGGCAGCCCTGGTGAATCATTTTCATACATTCTTACTCTTCACAATAACCTTAAAGAGACACTACTATACTAGTCAATCTTCATTCAGCATATACAGTGACTTTTTTTAGGATTGAAAATGACTTTATGTTGTGTCTACAATAATACCTACTATTTTGGGGTTTTATATATATATTTGGAAGACTCCAAAATAAGGTAATTCTGACTACCAAGAGAACCCAAGTTCCTTGAAACTAGTTTTGGGAAAAAAAATAGAAATAATCTTTGTAGGTATGAGAAAATGCTTGATACCCAAGTATTAACTTGAGCACATTGAACTCTAGAAAGAATAAAGAAAATTCTCATGAACATTTCTGTGTAAAGTTATTACTAACAAAATTAGATGACTACGCATACAAAGTAACTATGCATGCAAACCTTCACATACATACAGATATTTCTTTAATAAAATAAGAGAATCTTCGCCACAACAGAGTGGCGACAGATGAAATAAAGGTGATAAATTAACTGAATTCTTAATGAGAAAGCTCATGGCCCTTAGAAAATCAGTTTATTTGAATACAAAATGCTAGCCTATGTTCTTCCTGGAAACCTAATCTTTTAAAGCAGGCTTTTTTATTTTTTGTTGCTTTCCCTTTTTCTTTTCTTAAAAGTAATTTTAATTAGAAAGAAGGGACCAAACCCTCCCTTTCTAAGAAAAAAACCCCAAACATTTAAAAGAGAGGCCCTTGGAATTCAGTTGAAGTTTCACCTTCATATTTGTAAGAAATTTAGATATTTGTAGGAAAATACCTCACTTTTATTTTCAGTTTGACTTACAGTAAAAAACCTTAAATTACAGCAACAGAAGGGCTGTCAATTTTTATTAGGTAAGCAATACTTACATTTCTCCTTCCAATGTCACAACAGCAAGTATAACTGTATTTCTAATTATGTTTCTTGCATTAAAAAAAAATTAATATACGATGTATATCTCACTAAAGTACTTGGAAAGGGGTAAGTTGGTCTACCAAACAGCAGTTTAGGGAAGAATAATATCCTCAGTTTTAAAATCTGACATGTTTTCCCAGAGCATGAGCAATCAAACACTACCTTAACTTACGTCCTCTTTGAACTTACACAGGAAAGGATGGAAGGTTGGAAAGCAAAAATGTACCTTGAACACAGCAACCACTTGAGTCAAGAAAAAAGGATAAGGATGCCCGAGTGGTGTTTTAGAGAACGGGCATCTCTTAGTTATTAGTGCTTTAAAAATAACATTCATTTTTCTCTGGATGTGCACCACTGCTCTATAAGCTCTGACACACACAGCAGCCTGTGCAGTGCATGGCTGTAGATTCCAAAAGACAGTTGTCTAGTGCCGGTTTGGCAAGTGGGTGAATGGCGGGGAGAGCAGGAACAGTTGGCTGAGCCAAACAGAGCACCTCATTCTGCTCTGCCACACCCCAGATGAACCAAATGAAGGGGTGCAGCATTTGTGTTGCAGGGTGCCTGAGCTTGGCACACCAATGGCCCAGAGAGACCATGAGAATGGCAAGTTGGTTTCAGGTAGTGCCTCAGGGGAAAGCAGATAAGCAAGACTGTCATAAAGGAAGACTGCCAATTTAGAGACTAAATCTCCAATAACATTTTGACTATTTGGTAGAGCTTCATATTTAAAAAGTACAGATTAATTCAGGCCATTCTGCAATCTACAGTTGTATGTTATTTTTTCATCCAAGTGAGAGATCTGCCTCAATACAGAAACTGAGGCACAAAGGATCACCTGACCCAGACTACAGGATGCCACCAATACACAATGTTGAGTAAACTTCAATGACTTTGGCCGCTCTTGCCATCCAGATATTCCCAGGCTGTAACTTTGGGTCACAGGCTCCTATACTGTGTTTTACTACAGAAAACAACAGTAGTGTCACTCAGAGAGTGAGATTACAGCTGGCAGCTCATTACCCAAAAATATTCTTTTTGCAGGAAAGCGAACTGGCAACCTGACAGTCTCTGAACAGTATTCAAGATTGAAAGAGATGCAACAAAAGGTTCACTAATAAACATACCCAACAGAAGAACCTATATACCGACTGACTGGACTCAAGCTAAATGCCAGGCTAAGTACCTTTCGCGTTCTCTCAGGATAATAGAGGTGCTCTTTGGTTCTTGAGTCATGAGGCAAAAGAAGCTTCAAAAGTCATGTTCAAACAACCACAGATATTCAGAACAACTGCCCCAGGTAAATTTTTAATGCTAGCAGGAGCCACTGTTGCCAGGGAGGAAGCACGTCACTATATGAGAATGACTAGCACCAGGAGAAAGGAGGTGTGGGATCCTCTTCACGGCCCACTTTAAAGGGATGTCAGTATGCTCTTCAGATTGTGACAGACACTAGAATTAAAGACTTGACAGGATGTGCCTGAGGGCTTCTACTTGATCCTTCCTTTAAAGAAGTGCCAACAAGCTCAGAATCATGGAAGGAAGCAGGCATTACAAAATACATATCCTTACCAGAATTCTTCTCCAATCTAGAAACAAATATAGTTGGAAGAGTTTCAGAAAAGGTAGGTTAATTTAAGCAGTGTAGTAGTATATATAATCAAAAGGAAAACAGTCAATTCCCCAGAGGGCCATATGGTCAATGAAGACTTTGTGCTTCCCTGGCCATGATACAACATTCTGGTTTTTGTGCTGTGCATATGCTTCTTCTGAAAAACAGCAGAGCAGATTTTCTGTTCTGCTTTCAGAGAACAGAGAATCTGGCACTCATGGGTTCCTGGGAGTCCATGACCATGCATGTCCAGCGTTGGAAACTGAAAAACTAATGTCTTCCTGTAAGGTAGAAGAGTGTTTTCATTAAAAGAAGAAATATTACTCCAAGCGCAGGACTTCATGTCATTTTGCTTCGTAATTCACATAGTCATTTTGCACGTGTAAATGGTGCAAATGCCTGATGAGAAGAGTGAGGGTGAATTCTTTTATATGCAGCTCAGAGAAGCTATTTTAGTTCATGTAGTTTTCTTGACTTCCTTCTTGAACCTTTCTGAGCAAGTGCATTTGTCTCAACATGTTTTTAAAATAAGTTCAGGAAGATACGTGGATTGGCCAGTTTGCAAAATTTAATAGAAATTATGAAGATTTTGCTCACTTAATTCACTAACCAGTTTGTAGTTGATAGCAAGAGAGTCAGTTTTTCAGACAGTTTTTAGCTTCAGTGTTGTCACTACTTGACAATTGCATCATGAGGATTTCTGTTTGCCTTCCTCAGCAGAGATGGGTCAAAAATCAGATTCTCTTGATGAGAGCCTCAGAAAAATCAGCAGCTACTACTTGATTCGGGTCTGCTACCCAGATATTTTTTCCTTTATTTAACCGTTTATTCCATTTGACCATGCACTTAGTGCCTTCTTTGTTGAAGAACTTCATCTATGAGAAATCAATAGTGAGGATATATGAACACTTGCTAATTCAAACTCACAAAATAGCTGAAAGAAGACAGAAATCAATTATACCTAGGTTTATCAATAGTGTTAAGACATACTGTAGCAGCTCAGCAAAGGCAGATGTGTTTGGGAACAGTGCATACTGCTGATTTTATCTCTATAAAGACACAAGGAGCCAGAAATCCCTGATATTGTTACTCCTTAACTGGGAGAAGACAACCTAAGGACTACTTAAAGGCTAACTCTGACCTAGTTTTAAAAATTTATGTATAAAAGACTGAAGTTCATGTGGCCAAACATATACTTTGTTTGCTTGATGAAATGGCTCTCTACAAATGAACTGAGTCATATCAAAGCAAAATCACAAACCCAATTATAAAGTCACAAGAATTGTTCTGTACACCAACAGTATGGTATTTAAATAACAGTACTGAACAATACATTAATTCACAGCTGTTTGGGTATCCACTAATGAAGTAAAAGATTCATTATGTGGCTGGATTCAACAGCAGGTACTGACTGAATACTGCCTCTTGGACATGTCATACTTAGTGACATCTAATTGCAAAAGGCTGAGCACAATCAATTACATCTATGCCCAGAGCTCAGCAAGAAATGATCCTAAGCTGACTGGGCAAGCTTGATGCAGGGAAAAATACCAACCCAAGGGAGCAACTACCCATCAACATAGGGTTTGGTGGACAGAAGAGCACAGGCTTCATTAGGCACAATTTCCCTCTTTCCTTCTATTCAACTTGGACTGAGTGATTTTGGTATTGCCTGAGACGTGGATCATATGGTTGAAATGTCAAATTCATGACCAGAATATAATTTATACCGCAAAATATATTTCAAAAAAAATTGTGACCTGCCTTTACACATGTAAATTCTTTGATGTATATAGCTTCCTTTAAACTGCTGTTGGCCATTTGGCCTAGAACCCTATGCTAGGGCCAAGCAAATCCTGCCGTGAATACAGAATTGATATGTACAACCTTCATTCTCTGCCTGCTTAGCCAGAGCAAGAAATCTTAGGAAAAATAAGAAAGCCTTAAATGTCTTGACTTAAACAAACCTCCAAAATATTTAACTTTAAAACCGATATACACCATTTAAGATTATTTCCTTTGTTGTAGCACACGAGGAATGAATCACTACCAACCTGTAAAATATTACACACAAAAAGAACGTCCCTCTCAACATCATGGCAGGAAGCCTAATCCAAGCTATCTGTACTACTGAAGAAAGTCCATAATTACATATAATAAAGGCGTAAGAACCTCATGAACAAAAAATCAAGTTAGCTTTAGTTTTACTAAAATACCTGCATTGTTTGTATTTCAGCCAATGAAGGATTCAGATGTAGGTGCCTCAGTGCAAGGTTTTTCAATTGCCATTATCAGTGTAGGGAAAGGCAATACTTTGCCAACATTGTCCCTTCTCAACTTCTCAGAAAAGAAATGAGCTCCATTTGGTTCCTTTAACTACGACAGTGACTGTGTCTGTTGAGGTTAAGGCACTGTTCTTTCTCAATTTGTTTTTATTATTATTTACCCACATAGCATCAGCCCACTAAAAATCATATATCCATTTGTTACAACTGTAACTACTGCCAGTCTTTATAACAAACTCTATTCGGCATATGAACAACAGTTAACTCATGAACAGAGTAACATCCTGCTGAAAACAAACTTAAGACAATGTTTCAGGGTTTTGCAGAATACAGGCATCTCCACCAGGTTTAAAGCACCTACTTGAATAATTTGTTAAATTCAGGCTACAGCTATACCAAAGGACACAGTGTTTCATACTTCATTGAAATATGAGAGCCAAAGATAAGTACAAATGAAAGAACCTTTCATTTTATATTATTTCTCATCTCTCTGCACTTGGCAACTGGGGGTGAAAACACAGGCCTGGAAAAGGCAACAGTCAAACTACCATCAACTTGTTAAAAGCCCTGATAAAAAGCTATATAAATGTCAAAGGGATTGTTTATCTTTAAAAAAAAACCCACACCCAAACACAGGAATCAAACAAAGCACACACAAATGCAATGTGTTGTTTAAAGGCTGTAAAAATTTGAGGTCTAATTTTTTTTTTTTTAAATGAATTGTAAGTGTCCTTTGACAGAGTGACTTAATGACATTATGATTTTGATAATTTGTTCAATTCAGCTTGATTACAAGTCTGTTACTTTGACATTATCTACTTCGAAGGTACTGAACTAGTATTCCAATTTTTGACATTAAGAGTGGCAAATCACTTCACTGACAGACCTTAACACCAAAAATATAATTAAATCATTATATTGATAGGTATTCCTAGAAAAGCAATCATAGAAGATATGGTCAAGAGAGTTATCAGCTCTGTGAGTCTCACCTATATGCACAGATGTGCATTAATCAATGAGATATGAGTGCTCTGTAATAGCTGCAGATTGCATTCATCCTTCATATAAAAAGAGCAACTATACAAACATGAAACTTTTGCTAAGTAAGGAGGACTAAATAAATACAAAGACTAAACACCTATATTAGGCACCACAGTGAAATAGAGCGTGTGAGTTAAGGAATATATACAGATACTGACACCGTACATGAGATCTGTAAGGAAAAAGCTCAGGCATAACAGGTGCTGAAGAAGTCCATTACTCTCTCTCGCTGTACCAAAGTCCTGCTGTAACAGGCTAACATAAAAAGAATCTCAAGAACAACAGTAACTTCACCTCAGGTTTTTCTTCTCTTTTATCTTCTGACATTATATTTCAAATGTTAAAATTTCTATCAAAAAGAATAGTTTTAACAAGATAGCTACATCACAACTGAATTCTCTGCAATATAGGAGATATAAATAAATTACAGTGTAGTTTAATTTCTGTCTTTGAAACTTACGCACTCATGCAGGTGCCTTTTTTGTTCTTTTTATCTTTTCTTAAAGCAAATCATTAAGAAAAGCAGACCATTAAGCACAAATGGTACTGAACACTTTTATAATCACAGATTTTCCTATGATGATAATCACATTAGACTTGATTCTTCTTCTCCAGTTAAAAAATCAGTCATTTCCTTTGAGAGAGAAACTTTATAAATGCTGCAACCACAAGGGAAGAAAGAAAAAGGGGACAAAAGAATAAATAAAATCCAGCGAGAGTTTGTAATCCAGGAAAACAGGCTTCATTCCAGGGTTCCTGTGGATAAGGGATAAGGGAGCCTTTCTACCACATCCAAAAGAAATACATACTGCATGTACAGAATGCAGCAGTCTCAAAACTCCTTTTTTTTTTTTTTTTTTTTTTTAAAAAAAAGTGTTGGTACATATACTTTCAACACCTTAGACTTGCTCTTGGGCTGCAAGCCTGCAGGCTACAGGATGCTGACCTTGGACAATCATGACCTCAGACACAATGCTGCCACATGTCTGAACCCTCTGCCATGGAAAGCACGCCTTAAAAGATTCACCCAGACAAAATCCGTGTGAAGAAAAAGAGAGAATGTCCAGGAAGGTTCTGATTAATTTTCCATTTTCCAGCAGTGGTCAAAATAATGCCAGTCTCAAGCCTATAGGATCATCTGTCCTACAGCCTGGCAGAATTTATCCATCTTTAGGATAGAGTGACTCTTTTGTCAAATTTGGAAGAAGTCAGTCCAAAGTTTAAAAGTGAGTGAGGACAGGAGTGGAGAGGCAGATGCAGGGAAAACGGGGATAGACTGACAGCATTATCACATTAAGACCTCATCCTTTACTAAACATACCTCACCTTCTGCTGTCAAAGCTTCCCAGCTATAAGGTTGAACAAAAGGAATATAAAATTTTCCTAGTGAGTAGATGGTAAATTCATGGTCTTTTCAAGTCAATGCCAATTCTACCTAACTAGTTATCATGATTTTCAGGAATTCTAGTTTATTCGCTTCCTGCAAAGTCAGCTAATTTATCTGTGGTGTTTCCTACCATATTCAGTAAATTTTAGGTTTTATTTTTTGGGGTTTTTTTCCTACTGTTGCAGTTCTGGAAGATATGTCATTTTATCCATGGCCTGAATTTTCTGACCTCCAGTTCCAAAATTTCATTTTCCAACAGGACATTCCATTCCAAATTTGAAAACCAAACCAAACCAAACAACCCCACCCCCTAGCTATTCTTAGCAGTCTATTCTGCTATGCCATCGCTACTATAATATTTTCAATGCTGCTTCTGTATAATCCTCATTATTATGTGCTCTGAAAGCTATACATCTGAAACAAATAAAGGAGGAACATATGGGCCATCACATCAATGTCACTCATTTAGTAAAAAATCCTGCTATGAGAATGGCTTTGAGAATGTTGCTGAGAGGGATGACCTTAGAGATGATAAATGCTGCTGTTCTTTACTGTGCATGTCACAGATTAATTCACTTGATCTGATCTGATGGTTCCACGGGAGCTAAGTGCTACTGCCAATAGGAACTGATTGGTTCAAGAGATGTCATTATCTCTGAAAAAATGCATTGATAAAAGAAAATCATTTCAGACCAAGAGCTGACAGAAGTAACTGATAGATCACCACAATTTTTTCCTCATTCAAATAATTCCCAATGCTGTGCATATCTGAGCACGTTTCATTACTTGAGTTGCTTCACTTTTCCAAGAACATCCTCTTCTTCTCTTGCATGAGTATTTCTGTTGAAACTCACATACATGGTATACTATTCAAGTAAGCATGATTCATTTTTACAGTAATAGCCTTCTCTTGCACTTGGTTCAGTTAAAGAAGTGATACCAAAACCCATGCCCCATAGTGGTCTAACCATAATTAAGTCAATAAAACTCACTACCTCTTTCCTGCCATTGTGCAGTGGGAAAAATATGACATAGGTGCCATCACAGAAACATGGTGGGATGACTCACACTACTGGGTGCTGCAATGGATGGCTATAAACTCATCAGAAGGGACAGGCAAGGAAGGAGGGGCGGTGCGGTAGCCCTGTATGTTAGGGAGAGTTTTGACTGTCTAGAGCTTGACGATGGTGGCAGTAGGGTTGAGAGTTTATGGATAAGAATCAGGGGGAAGACCAAAAGGCAGATAGCATGGTGGGAGTGTGTAATAGACCACCCAGCCAGGATGAAGAGGCAGACAAAATATTCTATAAGCAGCTGAGAGAAGTCTCACAATCACTAGCCCTTGTTCTTATGGGGGACTCCAACTTACCAGATGTCTACTGGAAATACAATACAGCAGAGAGGAGACAGTCTAGGAGGTTCCTGGAGCATGTGGAAGATAAATTCCTGCCACAGCTGGTGATTGAGCCAACTAGGGAAGGCGGCCCACTGGACCTGTTCGGGAACAGAGAAGGAGTTACAAGTGATGTGATGGTTGGAGGCTGTCTTGGGCATAGCGATCATGGAATGACAGAGTTCCAGATTCTCAGAGAAGTGAGGAGAGGGGTCAGCAGAACTGCCACCCTGGACTTCTGGAGGGCAGACTTTGGCCTGTTTAGGAGACTGGTTGACCGGAGTCCCTTGGGAGACAGTCCTGAAGGACAAAGGAGTCCAGGAAGGCTGGACATTCTTCAAAAAGGAAATTTTAAAGGTGCAGGAGCAGGCTGTCCCCATGTGCCGAAAGATGAGCCAGCAGGGAAAAAGACTGGCCTGGCTGAACAGAGAGCTTTGGCTGGAACTCAGGGTAAAAAAGAGCATGTGACCTTTGGAAGAAGGGCAGGCAATTCAGGAGGACTACAAGGATGTCATGAGTTTATGCAGGGAGAAAATTAGAAGGGCCAAAGCCCAACTAGAACTTAATCTGGCTACTGCTGTAAAAGACAATAAAAAATGTTTCTATAAATACATTAGCAACAAAAGGAGGGCTAAGGAGAACCTCCATCCTTTACTGTATGTGGAGGGAAACATAGTAACAAAGGCTGAGGAAAAGGCTGAGGTACTTAATGCCTTCTTTGCCTTAGTCTTTAATAGTAAGACCAGTTGTTCTCTGGGTACCCAGGCCCTGAGCTGGAAGACAGGGTTGGGGACCAGCATGAAGCCCCCATAATCCAAGGGGAAATGGTTAGTGACCTGCTACAACACTTAAGACACACACACATCTATGGGGCCAGATGGAATCCACCCAAGGGTACTGAGGGAGATGGCAGAAGTGCTCACCAAGCCACTTTCCATCATTTATCAGCAGTTCTGGCTAACCAGGGAGGTCCCTGTTGACAGGAAGTTAGCAAATGTGATGGCCATCTGCTAGAAGGGCCCAAAGGAGGATCTGGGCAACTACAGGCCTGTCTGTCTGACCTTGGTGCCAGGGAAGGTTATGGAGCAGATCATCTCGAGTGCCACCACACGGCACATACAGGACAACCAGGTGATCAGTCCCAGTTAACATGGGTTTAGGAAAGGCAGGTCCTGCTTGACTAACCTGATCTCCCTCTACGACAAGGTGAATCACTTAGTGGAGGAGGGAAAGGCTATAGATGTTGTCTACCTAGATTTTAGTAAAGCCTTTGACACTGCTTCCAACAGCATTCTCCTGGAGAAACTAGCTGCTCACAGCTTGAATGGGTGCACTCGTCGCTGGGTATAAAAATGGTGGCATGGCTGGGCCCAAAGAGTTGTAGTGAATGGAGTTAAATCCAGTTGGTGGCCGGTCACAAGTGGTGAGGCCAGTTTTGTTTAATACCATTATCAATGATCTGCACAAGGGGGCAAGTGCACCCTCAATAAGTTTGCAGATGACACCAAGCTGGGTAAGAGTGTTGATATGCTTGAGGGAAGGAAGGCTCTACAGAGAGATCTGGACAGGCTGGAATGATGGGCTGAGGCCAACTGTATGAGGTTCAACAAGGCTCAGTGCTGGGTCCTGCACTTGGGTCACGACAACCCCATGCAATGCTATAGGTTTGGGGAAGAGTGGCTGGAGAGCTGCATGGCAGAAAAGGACCTGGGGGTGTTTGTCAACAACTGGCTGAATATGAGCCAGCAGTGTGCCCAGGTGGTCAAGAAGGCCAACAGCACCCTGGCTCATATCAGAAATATTGTGGCCAGAAGGACTAGGGAAGAGATTGTCCCCCTGTACTCGGCGCTGGTGAGGCCACACCTCAAATATAGTGTTCAGTTTTGGGCCTCTCACTACAAGAAAGACATTGAGGTGCTGGATCGTGTCCGAAGAAGAGCAATGAAGCTGGTGAAGGGTCTAGAGAAAAAGTCCTATGAGGAGCAGCTGAGGGAACTGGGGTTGTTTAGTCTGGAGAAAAGAAGGCTCAGTGGAGACCTTATCACTCTCTACAACCACCCGAAAGGAGGTTGTAGCGAGGTGGGGGTCTCTTCTCCCAAGCAACAAGCAATAGGACAAGAGGAAACTGCCTCAAGTTGCATCAGGGAAGGTTGAGATTGGATATTAGGAAAAATTTCTTCACTGAAAGGGTTGTCAAGCTCTGGAACAGGCTGCACAGGGCAGTGGTTGAGTCACCATCCCTGGAGGTATTTAAAAGACATGTAGATGTGGTGCTTAGGGAAGTGGTTAAGTGGTGGACTTGGCAGTGTTAAGTTAATGTTGGACTTGATGATCTTAAAGGTCTTTTCCAAGCTAAATTATTCTATGATTCTGCCGCCCTGCTCAAACATTTCATGTATGCATGGCAGCACCTCGTTTATGCCTAAGGTTCACAGTAACTAAAGAATATGGCAATAGCCCCACTGCTTACACTCAGAACATGTGCAGTGCCTCTGTGCAGCAATAAATCCAGCACAAACCAGGAACCTCTCATTAATTCTCCTTAACAAGTCAGAGGAAAAGAGAAAATAATAGTGACAGCAATGCTGATCTTTTGCACAGTAATACGTAACCTTATGAGAGGACTACACTCTTGTTTTTAAGTTGGCAGAGGTATCTTGAAGCTTCTATATAAGCTTTGTGTATTCTGAAATGGGGCAAGAGTTGAAGGATATTAGTCTGCCTGGCAGTTCTGAAAGTGGCAGCTGGCTGGAGAGGCATCAGCTGCCTTTATGTTCAGTATTGACAGCCCCTAGAGGTACTCAGTGTCACTTTATTGGTACAACAATCCTAGGAATCTAAACTGAAGTATAAAGAGCCCACTCTATAAGTTTTCAACAGTATCTTAATGGTACTTTATCTGCCAGGTTTTTTTACTGACCTAAGAAAACCCTTCAGATTCACATCCTAAAAACACTTCTACATATACTGTGATTACTCCCCATTTACTTTTGAATATTCACAGAACATATGCAAGTCAACACAGTAGAAACTCACTGATTTATGGATCAGAGTTAGAATCGTTGAAGGGTCCTCCTAAATGTATCAGTAACCTCTCATACTTCTTGCACACAAATTTCTATATAAAACCCCTAAAAATGGTAAGACTTTCTTAATTCAAATTATAAAGTTCTGTGACACACATAAAAATCTTCAGTAACTTTGCCATCAGAGCATATTTTCATGATTATCAAATAATTTCTCAAAATAGTATGTATACATAGTACCTCCATGTTATTTGATTCTGTTACGAACATAAGGTTGGAGCAATTTTAGTTTTAGTATACTCTACCTCCATAATGACCACTATTACAACAGTGTTATTTGTATCACAGTGATGTTTCTTAATTACATTAAGCCACAGTGGAGTACCGCTAAAAGAACCACTCAAACAGCTCATTTTTCCAAAGCAATAGTTACAAAAAATTATAGTGTGATAACATGCTAACTATTCTATCTTAGAAAAACACTTTAGCTTTGGTTCATTTTGGAAACACACAAAACTTCGGTTTCAAGCGAGTAGAACTTACACTAGGGGAAAAAAAAAATTTCTAACCACCCAGGAGAAAGGATCATCTTAATTAGGACTGCTGTTCTTTTTCATTTTGCCATCTATGCACCAATTCTGATGTCGCACAGACTCTTTAGTCCTAAAGTTATGCACCAGAGTACATGGGTTTCACAGTAATTCAAATTACATTTAGTTTTAAATTGAACATTCCTTTAAATTATTTTCATTTAAAAAAATCCAGAAAACAGAAACTTGGTACGATAGACTAATTTTGTGAACATTTGTAGAATGCATCTTCAGTAGCTTTTAATAATTAAAATGATCGATAAAGGGCTTCTCAGTCACTCAAGTAAAATGATTATCACAATTATTACAAGCCATAAACATATTTCCTCATATTTAGGGCTAATCCACATAGTCTGGTCCTTCACTGAAATTTCTCTCTTAGAATTCTGGGAATAAAGTACATTTTTAATTGCCCAGGAGAGCAGATTACCAAATTATAAGCATATATTAGACAAGTGCAAAAAGCAGTAACTCACGTCTTCTTTTTTCCGCCCTCAGTTAGGTATTTTAAAAGTGAAAGAAAATGATCAGTGAATTTATTTTGTTGTGGTTTTTTTTTATAACCTCTTCCACATGCACAGTGAGATCTATGCAAGAACTTACCTAGAAGTGGAAATTACATACTGACATCGTTAAATGTGTTAAATCTATTAATTATTTGCAAATCCCACATATCTGATGTGAGAAAAACAAACAAAAACACAGAACAAAAACACAACAAAAAATTCACAGAACGCAGATGCTTAAAATTCCCAAGAAATTTAGGAATGACATAATGCTTTTATAGAGCTCATTTAAAATAATTAGGATGTAATAACAACGTAGAGCACATGCAAACTCACTGCAAACAAAGGATAATGCCATGTTTTCCTAGCTTCAGTAATTTCCCTCATTTTCCTCCATTGTACATGCTAGACATAATGCTTATAGTCTGAAAAACGACTAGAAAATTGTACCTTTTATCATCTCTTATTGTTTCCCAGTCATTCCATATTGCATTTGTTTACCAAAGCAACTCTCATACCACACTCACACAACTCTAGCATTTCTTTTGTCCCCTTTCTGCCTCATTAGAGGATATTTAACAATATCAACTATCCATTGCCTTGTCAGGTTTAAATTAGGATAGTTACTAGCTGATCAATCAATTCCTCATTCACGTCAATAACTGTTTCACGTATCTCCCACTTTCAAGAGTTCAAGTTACCTTCTCTTCTATTACACAGGGCAGCTGTTATTTCATTGCTTCCTTTTGCTACGGCAGTATTTCAGATATGTTATGTTCACAAATGCCTTGTTTTAGTTGAGTATTTGTCATCTGTTGCCATAAACTTAATATCCATATTATAAGGAATTTGATTTTGAGTTGGCAAAGTTTCTTTCTAAATTAGGGATGCAAACTGAGATGCTTCACCTGAACATGTCATCCATTGGACTATGTAGGAGACACTTCTGGACTCTCCTGCACATAACAAACATTGACAAGGTTTACGTCTTGAAAAAATGGACCAAAACTGTAAGGACCAGAATTGCAAGTCTTACATTTCTGTGTTCTTTGGTATGTTTTGATAGCCTGATTATAATACATTTGAGAAATACAAATTGTATCTACTTTATAGAGATTAAAAAAATATAACTGCATCTCCCCAACAAAAGAAATTCCTTCCTGAATAATCACACTGAACTATTGCATCACTTGAGAGCTTTTACCCTCCCACTCCCCTCTTTGGAAGTGGAACAATCTTACAAGAACTTTTAAGTCCATCACATAGATGAAGAAATCTTTTCTCCTTTGTGATCCAGAGAATCTAGATTTTGCTATCATGGATAAAACCTGACCTTATTGACATGCATAAATTAAGCATGATTTTGCTCTAAATTTATCATAAATCCTGAGCATGCTTTTAGTAACTCTTGCACATAGAACAGAATTCTGCTGTACACTCTGCATTGAAACACTTAGGTTAGGAAGATAAATTTAAAGTTTCATTGGCTTTAGAATAAACTGTTACCATGTACTAACTTGTCCCTGTATTTTAAAAATTAATCACTAAAATGTCTTGCTTAGTTTAATAAATTGGTTTGTTAAAACTTGCTAACTTAACTTTTGTTAAGGCTTGCATCAGACTGCTCATATATTCTCACATTTAAAGGAATACAACAGGCAATAAATCAGGACACAAGGTCAATGAAACTCCTTCAGATCAGATTTCTTTTTTAAAAATAAATAATTGCATGTACTAATCACTACATAGTAATCTCATATTAATATAAAACTAATATAATGAGCAACCTCATGTTAACTGAATTAATTATTTCCATTACTATGTATTTAAGTTCTTTCCTTCTTCTAATCCATTTATTTTCTGGTTGTTTAATTTTTCTTGTAGGCTCCCTGACTTAATTTTAAGGTTATGTTTTAGTCTTTCTGCAATTATATTCACATTGTCGAAAACTGCATGGAGATTACTGAGTCCTTTTTCCAGGTGATGTATTAACTCCTAGATGAAGGCTTGCATATTACTCAATTCAAAAAAAAGCATTCATAATGCTCACTTCAAATAATTTGTCAAAACACATGTTTGCATAAAGCTATTTTACTCTGATAAATTGTACACATTGCTTTCTGAATCCTCCTTAGACAGTTGCTTTTGTTCAACTTATCAATACTGCAATTCTCATTTAGAGCTTAATTTAAAATCATACTTTTTTTTAAAAAAGTCAATGTTTTTTCCTATATTTTGTTCCTCTGCAAAAATAATTCAATGAACATTTATTATGACTTTCTTTTGTAAATTATCCTTCTTTTTATGTTGTGGATTAAGACTGCAGTTGTCCTTCCTTAGAACGGAATCCTCCCAGCTCTATCAAGGATCATTCGATTTCCACAAGTATCTTACATTTTCTCAACTTTTAACCAACAATTTCACTTTAAGGGTATTTATATAAAAAATCCAATTGCCTCAGAACTTCATCACTAACATACTGTCTATCAACACATATTCTAAGGTTTATATTAAGAAAACTATCATGTAATTTTACTCAAGTGTAGTCAGAGCCCCATGACTGACAGAAGAAGTTTCACTTTCAATCCATCTCAGGTGTGTTGTCTGTAATTCCTGGTTTTGGTAGCTCCTTCCAAATAAATTCTGGCAATTAATGTTGAGAAATAAAGGAAATTAGAGGAATTCACATACATTATGTTATGGGACACAGCTCTGCAGGCCTTCTTTCCTACACATACGCATAGACACACAAAAAAGAAAAATAAGAAATAGTCATTTGAAAAAAGCAGCCATGTAAGTACACCATACAACAATTTTTTTAAAAAACTGCAGCAACTGAAGCATGACATGTACAATACAGAAAGAGAGAATTTCAAAAGGCATGTATTATCACTGTGCCAGTTTGATGGCATATAATTCCTGTATCCACAATGGATAGCGGAAGCCTGTTCAGACAGAGCAGCAAACCAAAGCACTAAGCTTCATCACTTTGAGGACCACTGGTCCCTGACAACTTTTGTGACAAAAAATGTCAGTCACAGGAAAGAAGAAAATTTTAAGTTCACACCAAAAATTACAGTATAAGGCACTTTCCATATTATGCAATTATTTGCTCACCACTGTGGAGCAAATATGGGCTTGTACTGCAGAAGCAGCGTGTCCATGTCAACACAGTTCACATCTGAAGAAGCTGCAAAATCATCACAGTGAAAAGCTCAGATTAACAGAGCTGACTAAAGGCTTTAGGAAAAAGCAAAGTAATAAATCACAGAGAAACACTCAAAACTAAAACTGACAGAATTGTTTAACCGACAGAAGTGACTCTGGCACTTTAGGTAATGACAAATGCACTAAAAACCAGATAGAAATATGTATCATTCAATGCCAAAATCCTTGCAAGATCCTATGCAAGTCTTCAATGATGGGCCTTCTAAATTAACTTAAAAATCTGACACAAGTCCATCTAGAAATATTATTACAGTAATATAAACAAATTTTGTAACTAATTATTAATTGAAAATAAGGAACTTTTGGTAACCTATGAGTGGCAGCTCCAAGAAGCACTGCTTGCTCAACAACCCTGGCTTTTCTACAAAATACCAGAAAAACCCAAGTTATTTTTTATCCACAAAACACTGTTACATGCTTTGCTAGGAACTAGGAATGTTCATATCCCATTTTCCCTCCACTTAATCTTTGCAAATGCAATAAATGGCAAGAGATAGATATTTAAGCAAAATTTTACATTACAAATCTATGAACACAAATAAAATTACATTTAATTCCAACAATTCCCATATATAGAAGCGGGGTGAGGAAATCGCAGGAATATCTTTATCCTTAACATTGACTTGCGCAAATTTAATCCAATGTTTGTGCACAGGAGAAACGCAAGCCAAACATGGATGTCTAATTCCAACTCTCTAGTGCTCATCTGAACATCTTCATCTGAATCTCAGCTGCATTACTGGCTTATCACATCCTAAATAGTCTTTAAGATGACAGGTCAACAACAAATGCAAAAGGACATGCAAAACCTGAACTGCAACGGGAATGGTAACAGTGCATTTGAACTGAAACTGAATTAAAAAAGCGTTTTCTATCCCTTGTAAGCAAATGCAAGATCCTGGTTCACTTGGCAACCAAGATTTATAAGCCAATTTATCCTCCTGTTAGCTAGAGATGGCATAAAGAGGTTTTGGACTGGCTGACGATGGACTACAAGAGCACATGATACAATGCAGGAGGCCAAGACTAAACAACACCAACTGCTCCTCACTTTTCGATCGCTCTCAGTAATGACGCTCAGGACCAGCAATTCTTAATACTACAAATCACGGAGTTGTTATCAGTGATCAACAGAAGATATAACTGGTTATCACTGAGAAATATTCTGGTTCATTTCATTCAAAGAAAATAACCTAAGTGTAAGAAACTGTTGCTACAGGGAATCAACTGACAGCGAAAGCCTTGAGACAGCACGCTAACACAGAATGACAGCAGACCAAAAAAAAAAAAAAAAATTGGTTTATATCACTAAAACCCACTAAAGCAGTATATATAAATCTGCTTTAATATTCACCATTTCAAGATTCTAGAAACGTATTTTAAAAAGTGATGCAGGGCATTTTACTCCTGAAGTTTATTCCTTTTTCTGTATGTAATGCCACCTTATAAACGTACCCAAATGAACATGCACATTTCCTTTCTCTTTGTAAAACCATTAGAGTGCTTAAATGGTAAGTATACAACATAACCTGAAGAAAATTCCAGTGTTTTCTATATACTCTGAACACTGGGACTGAAACATCATTAGTTTTTGGCTTCCAATTATAAGGTTTCCTTAAAACTAATTAAAGTCAAATATTGTTTATCTCTTATCAATGTCAGCATATTGGGAAAGAATTTGATGCTTTATTTCTTCATCTAAGTGCAAACATATAACATAGCCTTCAAGAAACCGCCTCAGAGACTGGATATAGAATTATCTACAGTTACACTACAACCTCACCAAATTTTATCAGGTCCATAACACATTTTCACTTAATATTCCCAGTACTTATATTAATTTTTCATGAAAACTGAACATAACCATTTTAAGAGAGGCATTTTCTATTACAATTTCTAGCAATAAGATGGGTAAACTATAAAAAAACCTATACATATTTTTAAACCCCTGACAATGAAACCTTGCATTGTTGATTTCTCAACAAAAACTATTAATTCTATGAGCAGTGGAACTAATGAAATTCAGTTTCTGACGAAATATACAAGGTATTTCTGTGTTTGTGTGTGGTTGATTGACTTTGGTGCCTTACAAGATTCGTTCACTGATGGACGCTTTTCTAGAGCTAAGGCATTTTGAAATCTGTTCTCTCTTCTGAGAGCTCCCCATAATACAAGCATATAAAAGTTTGCTGTCATCTTGCAGGAAATTAGTTATCTCTGAGATTTCTTAGCCTTTCATCAAAGTCAGTGGACATGGTGAAAAAATTCAAATTTTAGGTTGAAGAAGTCAACAGAGATGCAGAAAGCACCATCTCATAAGCCTTGGTATCATACGCACAAGCTAAAAATGCCTCAGGAGCAATTTTTCAGTTCTAATCTCTGTTAGTACCCCCATCTTCCAAACTCACATAGAACAACGTGAATCGGGTTATTTAAACTGTAAAATAAGGTGGGAAGCATAACTGTAATCTAACCATCAAGAAATAGATTTCTGAAATTACCATTTTTTTCAAAACTGAATGCAAATTGTGCACTCAATAGAATAAAAAGAAGCATTAACTATGACTTGTACACATACTTCTAGTGGCTTAATGAGCAAAAGTGAGCCTACTTTGCACATTCTTTAATGAGAACTTTCCAAAGGCAAGGTCTAATGGTTGAGTTTTTGTGAGAGTAGGAACGTTTAGCATTAAACTTGAGCAATAGGCTGCAGAAGCTGACTTAGACTGTTACTACTATTATACTGTTTCATCCAGTCTTACTTTTATGGCACAGAAAGAACATTTTCCAGCAACTTAAAAAGACTTATCTATTTTCTGTGCATTTCACTTCTTCCTATCTGCAACCAAACTAGCATTCTATGTAGAAAAAGTATTATCTGCATATTAATCATTAGTTACTGACTTATACAGTACCTTCTTATTTCTCACATTCATACCTGCAGATGATCCTCACTCTTCCAGTAGTATTTCCCTGCATGCACAATAGGCTCTGCGTTCCGCCAGTGAAGTAATTCTTTAACTTCCCATGCCTGATTTTCAGTCCCTAAGCATCTTCCTTCCTTTGTCTACTGCCCCTAAACAGAAATGAGCTAGAAAGAATACGTATGACTGACTGCCCCAAGGACCCTTCCTTTCAAAGAGCATAAAACACTACATGAATAACCTGGATTCAGATCCATGGCAAGATGTAAATGTGAAAATGCAGCATCAGGATGCATAGGGGCAATTGTTAAGTTTGCCTTCAAAGTCCACACAGACACATGCAGTAATAGAGATAGATATTTGACCTACGTCTAAAGAAGTATCTTCAATGAAAGCAGCAATATGACAGGACCAACCAAGAATTTAAGCAATGAAGAGAAACCATAATAAATAGGCCACTTTACAGTTCAGCTCTGCACTAACAAGCTGAAGCAAAAAGAATGAATTGATGTCCAATAACTACATATTCAAAAACCAACTGTATTTTTAATTGGTATTTCATTAGTCGTGCTATATACAATTATGTAATAAAATATGAAATGATACATAATTCAAAACCATCATTTAAAGATCTATTACATAGTTTCTTCTACAACAGCTATTAATCTTCAGACAGCTCCTATAAAGATTTACTGCATTAAACCACAGGAGGAATGAGGAAGCAATCCTGATTTACATTAAAATAGAGAAAAATGCAACAGCTCTGACATTTACCCAAGTACCCAAGTTATCCTCAGGTACTTGGGCTCATCTCTCATTTCAGCGATAAAGTTGTTCAGAGAAGAACAGCTCCTATACGTCATATATAGATTAGTCTGCCTCTTGCCACGTGAGCTCTCTGTCAAATCTTTCTGATGTACCAAGCTAATGTGTATTTTATAATGTGTGATTATTGTGTTAGCTCAGAAACATGGCAGCGAAAGGGACAAGAGAAATTATCTCTTCCAAATTAAGGTAAAAATATCAGCGCAAATATCACATTAATCATTTCATTCAGGTAGACACACTTCATTCAAATAATGTTAACAACAGAAGCATACTGGTTTGAAGGAGAAAGGAAGGAGGCATGCACTTCCTGTAACACTACACAATGTTCAGATAATATTAATGGTTCAATTGCCCCATTTGTACATACACATGCATTTTATAGTTATAGAACTTCTAGTTTATTGTACATGAACTAACATTTTAAAACAAAAGCAATTTCTACTTTGTTACACATAATAAAAATGGACATATTTCTCTCCATGCAGTTCTTCCTGAAACAACTGGGAAGTTATGTGTACAGAAGGCGAAGGAACCAGACCTGTGATGTGTTTTCCACATGTAGAACTGTATATTTTTGTTTCCACAAGATGCAAAAGCTTAGTATTAATTTCTATTCAGCCAAATATATTTATTTTCAACAGACCTCAGTTTTGCTTTAAATTTATAAGTAATTCTATTCTCATTCAAAACATTCTAGTGCAAACTTAACTTTTGAGTAGACACTTAAGTTCTTTTGCTGAAAGCCTTTCCGCTCTTCAAACTTTTAATACTCTTGCAAACAGGAAAGCAAGCAATGACAAGAATGACCTTGTTAACAACTTCTGAGTGAAGACAACCTTCAATCACTCAAATTCAGGAGATACCTCACCTGGGTTGGAGACTTCTGCTTTGCTTTCACCTTTGGTTCTGCACTTCCAAACAATGACTGAACGATTTGCACATTTACTTATCACCACTAGTACTTCTTAGACTGATACAACGATAGTCTCAAAGTAACTTAACTTTTATTGCTTTACATGAAAATTTAGAGTCCCATATGTGATTTTAACTTTAACAAGAACCATGAAATAGGAAACCCTGTAATCCTTTTTCTGAACACTATGTTACAAAACTGAACTCTAGACCCTGTAGTACAAACTTGAACATACATTAATATTCAAAAACTCAACAGGAGCCTTGTATTTCTCTACAGAGATTTAATTTTTGGCAACCTTTTCCAAAGCAGAGTTCTGCCTTTCTTAACAGCTACATAAGGGCTAAAGTAGCTTTGCATGTACACAATGAAGATAACTTTTAAATTTTTGAGATCAATAAGAAATTGTCATTGAAAAATAAAAAAATTATTGTATCTTCTAACAGAAGTACAATAATGTAAAAACTTGTAATTAATTAGAAATTGAAGAGCTATTCCTCAGCTTAGACATTCCCCTTTCCCTTCCTGCAACTTCTTACTCAGACAAGAATCTGGTGTGGCTCCATAAAAGTCAGGGAAAGGCTCAGCTGAAGACCTCTGGTTCACATATGGAAATGGGTAATGCAAGCTATATGACTGACAAAGCATGAAAATTTGAACAAGCACTGACATTTGCATCAATCAGCCAAACAGCTACCTATTTTGCCTTAGTACAGTGAGCAATTCACGGCAACTATTTGCCACAGGAAAACTAAATACACCTAAGTCACCGCAACAGTAGCTGAATTACAAACTACAGAGGCATTATTTTATATGCACAGTTAGGAAGAGAAGTGAGCCTCTCACACCACAAACAGTGCATGTCTGAGGTTTATCATTTCAGCTAAACCAATACCAGTTTAAGGTGTCCTATCAAATGTCTACCTTCAAATTAAATGCATTTTATCTATATATAATAAAATAAGGTTGATATACAGTGTCTGACAAAAAAACACTTTATCTACAGATTCTGATAGACAGCAAATCAAAATAATTCAAGCAACAAAATGCACTTTGTGGAAGTAGCTTATTTCACTGTGTAGGCTAAACGTATTTTGAGGAAGGATTACATTTTGTTTGGCAATTTATTTTATTGACAAAGCATATTTCATCAGATATTGCTTCGCATTCTGTAGACAAATGCATGTTGTCAAATACCCTATTTCCTTTGGTGGATTAAAAGTATTTTTCCACAGATTCTAAACTTCTCTGGAGAGCACAATGGATTCCACACAACGGTAGGTTCTGTGGAGAAGGTGTTTGTATTATAAATTTGTTAAAAATAGTATGATTTTTTAAGAGTATAGATGGAATATATAATAAAAATGGCTTTTAGTATTGATATGCGTGTGATTGCGACCTGTCACAGTAATGAATAATCATTATAGTAAGGTAAAAAAAATTAAATCAATATCTAACTACCTTTGGGTTCTGTAATTCTAATTTATGCAGTAGTTTTACTGAAAATTTACCCTCAACTTAAAATAAGTATGAGGTCTTAGAGCGGTAACTGCCAAACATTTGAAGACAATTACTCTTCATTACTTTCTTTATAAAATATTCTTTTATTACAGGAGTACAGTGCCACTTTATCAAAGAACCTGTTCTAACACTGTGACAGAACCTAGATCCAACTTAAGGCAATTACTTCAGATTGTTATTACACTAGTTTTAACAAACAAACAAAAAGACCTCACAAAAAAACCAAAACCACCATCCCAGCACCCCCCAAACCACACACAAACCACAGGTGAAAGTCCTTACAAGAATATTGATTAAATTAATTATATTCACATATTTTTCATGCAGCTGTGACAGCAGTTCAGAAAAAAAAAATAATTGAATATTCAGTCCAGTTAAAGTACACATTTTAACACCTATATCATAACGCTTAGTTCAAAAATTTTGACTTTACATGTATATTTTCTCCTGTCCATTACCAACTGTAGTAATTTCAAGTTAAATCAGAATTAAACTTGAAACATGAAAAATTGTATGTTATTCACATTAGCATTAAATTGACTGGGATTCATTCTCTGAATATCAAAGAAGTATTCTTCACAAGAAGTCTGTCGTTAAAAATAACTTGTGGACAGACATCACGAAGAGCTGCAGAATTATCAGCTATTACTTTTAGGGGTAATTTACCGAGAAGGTTAAAGAGGTACCCATTTGCTATGGAAGCATTTGAAGAGTTACATCCATTAAACACTGCGACTGAGAGTGCTATCTTTGTCAAGCGCCCTGGCTGCTATTCCTTTTTCACTCAGTGTTACTTTCTTACTCCACTTTAATGATAAAAGAATTAGTCATTTTCTTCTAAATAAATTCCATCCTAAGCATGTACACAAACCCATGGACAGTAACAGATAGCTTGCATATGAAACCTAAACACAAAGAGAGCTTGAAAGAAAATGTGCCATTTCCTCTGAAACACCCTGTACAAATCACGTGCATTTATTTAGAAAGAGCACCAACATGTAAACAATGATTTTCCAAAATCCAGGAAACATTAAGACAGCTGGTGACAAGGGAAATCTTGCCTTTCAATGAAGGGTAAAAGTGGGAAGGAGCAACAAAAAATCCTTTTATTATTTGAAGTGGCTGGATGGTCAGCATAGGAGGTATCAGGTAACTGAAGTTTCTGCTCTTCTTACCTCAAACCAACTTATTCTTTTTCCACCTTTCAGTCATAAACTTTCGGGTACTCTTACAGAACTAGGGCACCTTGCAAAGAACGACACTGATGACTCTATTATTTCTCCAAGTGATAAAGTGTTTCCTCACTGATTGATTTGCAGCTATCATAAAAGAATTTACACCATCTCCTGCTTCCAAGAAAAGGCATCCTATTCCAACAATTCAACTAGAAGAGAGGCAGACACCAACCTAATGAACTGCATGTGCAAGTGCACATGAATGACTACAGATCTCATATAACTGTTCTAATTATATTTATAGAAGATGACACTGGCAGTAAGATTTCAAGTATTTAGTTACTCTTATTTTAGAGGATCAATATTTGTTTCACCTGGAATAATCTCAACACTTACTAGGAATAACCATATACTTACTTGAGCAGCCAGCATCAGGCAGAAGACTCTGCCTGCAGAGCAGCAGACATCTATTGTGGCAGCCTGTCGTGCCTCCCCGCCTACACAACAAGACACCAAGGTTTGGTACTTTGTAAGGCTCTTCCCTGCAACAACAATACCTGTCATTTTTGTAACGCTGTCCCTGACCACAGCTAATGAGAGGCTTCCCTCCTGAGGTCCTCCCGCAGATACCTCTCCTCCTCCCCCACCCAGGAAAGTTACAATAGGATGAATAGGCAATGGTGTCCATCTTCACTAAAACCCAGTCTCTCCCCTCTCAGCCTTCCCAAAACCATCGTTGTTTACTTGCCTACAGCAACCTCATCCCTAAGGAGCTCTGATAACCAACTCCACTTTCAGCATATGATGGATATGAAGAATGTGCACTCACTGAGGAATCAGGAACGGTTTAATGTTTGTATTTAGGACTACTCTGCACATCTCACATGAATGTGGATGGCTCCACTACTGCTTTAGCAAAACCTAAGGAGTAGTATGGCCTGCTATTGGAAACTCTGAGGGAAATGGCATTTGGGAAGCCTGCCCATCTGTCTGATGTGCTGGCCAGTTAAAAGGATTACAGCCATAGCTTACTGCTCGCTGCTCCACCCAGCTCATCAGTTCTTCCGCGGAGGAAGTTCTCAGTGTTCTTGGCCCTCATACATGCTCCAGATGGTTCTTTGGTAAAGCTTCTCAAAACCATTTTTGCCACCTACATGTGCCAGAAGTAGTCTAATGCAGAATTATTATTTTCAGGGTTGGAGAGAGACAAAGAAAAAGAAAGCATCAGGGACAGTATAAACGTGATTAAAGGTTTGTTGTGGTTTAACCCAGCAGGCAGCTAAACACCACACAGCCATTCGCTCACTCCATCCCAGGGGGATGGGGGAGAATTAGAAAAATGGTAAAACTCGTGAGTTGAGATAAAGACAGTTTAATAGGACAGAAAAGGAAGGGAAAATAATAATAGAAGAATATACGAAACAAGTGATGCACAATGCAATTGCTCACCACCTGCTGACCAACGCCCAGCCAGTCCTCAGGCCACTACCCGCCCTCCAACTCCTCCCAGTTTTTTCATTCAGCATGATGCCATATGGTTTGGGATGTCCCTTTGGTCAGTTGGGGTTGGCTGTCCTGGCTGTGTCCCCTCACAGCTTCTCATGCACCCCTAGCATGCTCACTGGCAGGGCAGTATGAAAACCTGAGAAGTCCTTGACTTGGTATAAACACTGCTTAGGAACAACTAAACCATCAGTGTGTTATCAACATAATTCTCATCTTAAATCCAAAACACAGCACTACATCAATTAGTAGGAAGAAAATTAATTCTATTCCAGGTGAAACCAGGACAATATCCACCCCTTACTCTATACCATCTACGTCATGCCCAGGTCCCACACTTTCCAATACATCCCAGTTAATCAACACCGCCTTTCCTGTCTTTCGATACACACACAGAGATGTCATTCCCTTAGTCTACGGGCCTTCTCTCTAGAATGTCTGTTAAATTCATTTAATGACTTCGGGGTCCATCTGTTGTAACAGTCCTTCAGGGCAAGAAAGATGGTGTGTGGTGTTGGATTGTTGCATGCTGAAACCAGTTCTGGTTCCGTCACCACTGCGCTTGTCTGGTTCTGTCATCGGTGCACTTTGCTCTGTTTCATCAGAATTCATTAATCTGGGTAATTCTTACTGTAATACCATTGATATGGCATATAGCAAACACTGTAGTGATGACATAAAGTATTATATAGCAGTTAACATCATACAATTCAAGTCACTGGCTATTCCCACGCAAAATCAAATCCCCCTGAGGTACACATCAGACTTCTCCATCCTTCTGTATTACCCACCAAGTGCACCTAAGGTCCTTGAGCACAAGCTATCCCACAGATGGGTTTGCCTTTGTCCAAGGCATGAATAACCCAGACTGTCTTCTCCAGCATATTTTTTATGTGCACTACAGAGGCTTTATCCCCTTCTACAGTACAGGGCCAGCGTGATTGGCAAATCCCCTAGCATTGACTAACCAGGTGGGTTTTGTTAAACATGTATCCCGGTGTTGGAAGGTCCCACCCCCCATTGCTCTCAGTGTAGTCTTTAACAGTCCATTTGATTTTCCCAGAGGCTGGTGCATGACAGGGGCTGTGATACCCCCTCAATGCCATGCTTTCTGGCCCAAGTGTCTATGCGGTTGTTTCAGAAATGTGTCCCGTTGTCTGACTCAATTCTTTCTGGGATGCCATGTCACCATAAGACTTGTTTTTCAATGCCCAGGACAGTGGTCCGGGCGGTGGCATGGGATATGTTTCCAGCCATCTGGTGGTTGCTTTCACCATTGTAAGCAGGTGGCACTTGTCTTGGTGGTTTTGTGGGAGTGTGGTACCAAAGGGGCTTTAGCTGCTTGGCTGGCTTGATTGCATCACATGTTTCATATTCATGGATAACCTGTGCAATAGTGTCCATGGTAAAGTCCACCCCTCAATTCCAAGTCCATCCAGATGTTGCATTGTTTCCTTGATGGCCTGAGGCGTCATGGGCCCACCAAGCTATAAATAATTCACCCTTATGTTGTCGGTCGAGATTGACCTGAGCCACTTCAATCTTAGCAGCCTGATCCACCTGCTGATTGTTTTATGTTCTTCAGTGGCCCAACTCTTCGGTATTGTGTTGGGTTTGCGTGTGGTGGGGTTTTGGGAGCGGGGGAGGGGGCTAGAGGGGTGACTCCTGTGAGAAGCTTCTTGAAGCTCCCCCAGCTCGAAGTGGGACCCGCCTCTGGCCAAGGCTGAGACAATTAGTGATGGTAGCTGCGCCTCTGTGATAACATATCTAAGAAGGGGAACCTGAGAGGAGGAGGAGTTGTGAGGGAGACACCTCTGCAAACACCAAGGTCAGTGGAAGAAAGGAGGAGGAGGCGGGGAGGGGTGCCAGAGCAGAGATCCCCTGCAGCCCGTGGGGAGAGGGCAGGGCTGTGCCCCTGCCCCCAGGGAGGTCACTGCTAGAGCAGATGCCACCTGCAGCCTGTGGGGGACCCCATCCCAGAGCAGGGGGCTGCACCCGAAGAAGACCGGGACTCTAAGGGAAGCCCACGCTGGAGGAGTCTGTTGCTGGGAGAAATGCAGCCCATGACAGGGACCCACAATGGAGCAGTTCGTGAAGGGCTGCAGCCTGTGGGAAGGACTGATGTTGGAGAAGTTCATGGAGGACTCTCTTGTGAGAGGGACCCCACGCTGGAGCAGGACAAGAGTGTGAGGAGTCCTCCCCCTGAGGAGGAAGGAGCAGCGGAAACAACATGTGATGAACTGACCGCAACCCCCATCCCCTGCCCCACTGCAGGGGAGGAGGTAGAGAAAAGGGGAATTTTTATTCCTAAAAACTGGATCTCCTCTGCAGGTCCCTTGACCTTGCTTTGTTTTATGGCAAAAATGGCTTTCAGAAGGATTTGGACTACTTTCTTCCCTTTCTCAAAAACGTTATTCTGCTGTGTTGCCCCATACAATGATGTTGTCCATGTACTGCAGGTGTTCCGGAGCTTCACCCTGTTCCAGTGCAGTCTGGATCACTCCATGGCAAATGGCGGGACTGTGTTTCCATCCCTAGGGCAGTTGATTCCAGCTGTATTGGACACCCCATCAAGTGAAAGCAAACTGTGGTCTGCACTCTGCTGCCAAAGGGATTGAGAAAAATGCATTAGCGATAGCAGCTGTGGCATACCACTTGGCTGCCTTCAACTTCAGCTTGTATTGAAGCTCTAGCATGTCCAGCACGGCAGCACTCAGCAGCAGCGTGACTTCCTTCAGGCCACGATAGTCTACTGTTAGTCTCCACTCACCATTAGACTTCGGTACTGGCCATACGGGGCTGTTAAAGAGTGAGCAAGTCCTGCTGATCACTTCTTGGCTCTCCAGTCGACAAATCAGCTTACGGATGGAAATCAGGGGTCTTGGTTGGTGCAATATTGCTGTTGGTGCACAGCTGTGGTAGCGATTGGCACCCGTTGTTTTTCAACCCTCAGCAACCTCACAATAGAAGAGTCTTCTGAGAGACTGGGCAAGGTAGACAGCTGTTTAATTTCCCCTGTCTCTAAGGCAGCTATACCAAAAGCTCACCACACACTTCTGGGTCCTTGAAATACCCCCTCCTGAGATAGTCTAAGCCAACGATGCAGGGAGGAAGAGAGACTTGCTTTGTATTGCAGGAGTTGGTGAGCCAATTCATCCACTGTTTGTCCCTCTCCATCTTTCCAGTCCATTACTGCCAATGCATACGACAACGGTGCACTCCATACAAACTTCTGCCACACGGGTTGTGTACACTTGACTTCATCTGGATCTTTGGTTAACTGCTCATTGTCCAGGTCATCATAAATCACCTTTACTGCAGCTAATTCCCTCAGGTATTGGATACTTCTCTCTATGGTGGTCTGCTTGCTTGAGTGACATATAACATTTTCCTTGAAGGGATACCTTTCCTTCACACCTGACAGAAGTTGCCACCAGAGGCTGAGGTTCTGTGTCTTTCTTCCAATTGTCTTGTCAATGGCCCCTTCCCTAGACAGGGATCCCTGCTGACTGCCTTCCCTATGCTCCTAATTTCACACTACTGGCCCCACTATCCCAGCATGAGAACAGCCAGGTAACAACGTGCTTGCCTGGGCAAGGGCTGAAATCTTTCCGTATATCTCTCAGCTTGCTCAGGGACAGAGATCAGGCCCTTTCCGCCTCATTTATGAGTTCTATCTCTTTCTCCTCCTCTTCTTGTGACGGCCCTGCTCTGGAGTAGCCTGCCTCATCCACGTCTTTCTCCTTCCCATTTTTAGTAGGAGTTTCCTCCCTTACTAAGGAGCTGACTTTTGCATCTACCATTTCTTCTTGTGTATAGGGGTCACTGACATGGCACAGGCTGGTTCTCTGGTTCAGCTGCAGTGCCTGGCACAGGGGTTGGAGTGGCCGCAGTGCCTGTCATGTTGTCATCAGATCCATGGACCTTCTCTTCCCCTTGAGGGTACTTAATAGTGTTGAACAGGGCTTGGTAGGCATGGGCCAGACTCCAGCACGTTGCAGTGATTTGTGTCTGAAACTGCCAGGGTGACAGCATACCTTTTCCAAATATTTCACTATTTTTTCAGGATTCTGCACTTATTCAGGGGTGAAGCTGCAAAACAGTGGAGGTGTCTACTGTCCTAGGTACTTGCCCACACTATCTCACACACCCTGCCACTCATAACTATCCAGCCTTGGGGCAGATCTCTGGGTGGTATTCTTAAACAGTCGTTTAACAAGACCTGAAACACATTCCAGAGTCATAGCAATAGGAACATGTTGGTTTGAACATCCCAAGGATATTTGAGATTCTCGAGAGCTATTGTAACTAGACTGGAGGAGTAGGGGAAGGTGAAGAAGTGGGAAAAAGTGTCCCCCCCTGTCTCCCCCATAGATTGGCTCTCTGAGGAGAAAAGGTAAAGGGTGTAATTATTAATAGTTTCCTAAAGATGGTTCCTGAAGTACGGAGATGATGGCAATGCTGAGTACAAATACCAGATTAGTCTCATGACCAGTAATTTTATCATATCATAAGCAAGTGTTACACAGTACAGCAAAATGATAATCTTAATCCAGCACCCAGAGATGATAAACAGCACAACAGGGAACATATATAGCAAATAAGGTGTTACATAACACAACTCTGAGAACAAGCACAACAATAAATCAACAGTGTGACCAGCAACTATTAAACTAATATAATGAATGCTTATAACAAATTTGTTTTAACACGCTCTAGTCAGATCTGTCGTTATCTCAACCCTTCGGGCCCCATGTTGGGCATCAAAAAGGGCTGGTGTGATTTAACCCAGCAGGCAGCTAAACACCACACAGCCATTTGCTCACTCCATCCCAGGGGGATGGGGGAGAATTGGAAAAATGGTAAAACTCGTGAGTTGAGATAAAGACAGTTTAATAAGACAGAAAAGGAAGGGAAAATAATAATAGAAGAATATACAAAACAAATGATGCACAACGCAATTGCTCACCACCCGTTGACCTATGCCCAGCCAGTCCCCAAGCAGTGGACTGCCATACCCTGGCCAACTTTCCCCCAGTTTTTTTGTTCAGCATGATGCCATATGGTTTGGGATGTCCCTTTGGTCAGTTGGAGTTGGCTGTCCTGGCTGTGTCCCCTCACAGCTTCTCATGCACCCCTAGCATGCTCACTGGCAGGGCAGTATGAAAACCTGAGAAGTCTTTGACTTGGTATAAACACTGCTTAGGAACAACTAAACCATCAGTGTTATCAACATAATTCTCAACCTGAATCCAAATCACAGCACTATACCAGCCACTAGGAAGCAAACCAACTATCCCAGCCAAAACCAAGACAAGATTATAGCATAACAGTAATCGTCTTTACTTTTTTCTTCTCCAATTCAAAGGTTTGCTGGTCCTTGAAGTAAAAGTCAAGTCAAAGGCTTTATTTTCTTTTTCCTGCTGTACACATGCTATAGTCAGAGAGCATTGAAAGCAATAATAGAATGTGCCACCCCCCCACACACCCCAACCCCTCCCCCCCAAAAAAGCCCCAAACCAGAGGAAAACCCAAAAGATATATACTCTGTAGAAGCATCCAGAAAATCTATTGTGTGTCTTCAGTATGCAAGTGCACTCAAAGAACAACTTGGTACTGTGTAAAATGACTGACATTACTATTCATTTCATTGTAGAAGATAATTAAATTGGTAAAACACTAGTAGCCCTGCAGGAAATCCACACTATTATTGATTATCTTCTCATGCTTGACATGTTTGCAAGTGGATTTCAAATCTACAATCATGATCTTTCCAAGCACAGAGGTTAGGCTGGCCATCATTGTACAAAGGACATCAAAGTAGCCTTTTATCAGTCTGTCTGCACCTCTCCTCCTCAAACCAAGATGGTACACACACAGGTCTGGAATTAGACTTTGCTTGGGAAGAGCAAGGCAAAACTGGCATTGCGTACTTAATCTTTTTCTACAGTATCCATCATTAAGTTTTTTCCACATCTATCAGTGGACCCATAAACACCTAGAGATTCCTTCTGAAATGAGCATACATTTCTATAAGAACCCTCCTTGCTACTCTTGCCAGTCCTTGCTACTTCAGCTCCAGTTGAGCTTAAGCCTTCCCAGTTTTGCCCACCTGAACATTTTTTTCCCCCCCCACTGCTGTTACTAATGCAGGTTAACACTATCAAGAAGGTATGCAGGTCCATCCATGTGCAATTAGCTCTAAATGACAGTCACTCAAGGATAGGGTAGTAGCAAACGTCCTTCCCTCTCAACACTGCAAAGGTAAGTCTGTTTCTCTTGACTTAGAGAGAGCAGTTTATATCCTGATCCTGCAGTCCTAGCTCATTTCTTTCTAAATCTCACTTACACGTGCCAATTTGTTGCGATTTAGGAATACACTCTTGGCCATACAGATGAAGATTACGGATCAGTAAGCCCTTTTGAAACCAAATAACAGCTTTAAATTGGGTTATCAAAATCTACAGAAAAATATATAGTAATTTGAGAAAGAGCATCGCTATAAAACAAAGTCCATATCTTGAATTAATCACGCTGTTTCATATTGTAGACTGATGTACAAAAATATGTATTTGTAAGGCCATGCATAGTCAGTCTTCTGTCTTCAAGGCAAACTCTTCCCTGACTTGCTTTGAAGTTGCAAATTAATAAAACATTAGGTGCAACAACCATCCACACATTGATACTAAGTATCTCCTAAGTAAAGGAGAAATAAGTCAAGCTCACTCTTGTCTCTGTCACACAGAAAATCACACAATAAATGCACTACAAGAGCTGGTAGATTATACCTCACCTAACCAGCACAGGTTAACTAGACAGTTATATTTCAATTAAAGAAAAAAGCCAATTGTCGCATGTCTTATTATCATACTAAAACATCTTGGCAACAATTAATAGCTACCCAATTCATAGAAATTGCTTTCATTATTTTTGAAGCAGCTACTTTCTTTGAATGTAATGACTAAGAGAAAAGAAACAGATGTTTCTGTTGCTAAGGAGATCGAATTAAAAAAATGAGATAAAGCAAATATTTAGAATATTTTTTTTTAAAGGAAAATTCCTTCCACTTGGATTTAACTACTTGCGTTATAACCAGCAGCACAGCTAGCTATCATGTAACAAAACACCAATGTGTTTCTTTTTTTGCATTGTAATTTTTCTTCGGCACTATATTCTGCATATTTATTCTAGGACAACACAGCATAACAAATGAAGATGCCTAGACACATACACCACCATCTCTATGCCTTGAGTAGCTGCAGATGCTCATTGTCAAAAGCAGATATCTGCATAATAAGCCAGATTTCTGCTAAAGTGAGGGAAACTTCTACTGTCCGTGAAATGTGCCACATTACAGTTATGACAAAGCCAATATTAAAAAGTAAGAAGAAAGATGCAATCTTGTAAACCAAAAAAAAAAATCTACCAGTAGGCAGGTTGTTTTAATGTGCATGCTCACAGTACCGTAATTAACCTCGTGTTGTACAAGCACGGCCCAGATTGCCAGGGGGTATAAAAAGCTAGGTCAGTAAAGACTTGTATCAAGTAACGCTGCTTCTGCTATACATGCTCAAAAAGGCGTGGTTATACCCATCTGCCAGTAAAACAGGTGAGCAGATGCTAGGTTAAAAAAAAAATAATCCATTTATATTGAGTTTATTATACCAAAAAATATAATTTTAAATTATTCTGCTGAAACCCATACTTTGAAAGGTATATTTTAGTTTTCTGTAGTAGATCATGTAAGACAATGGTATTCATACTGTTTTTTCCACTTCAGGTCACTGTAAACATACTAACATTACCGGTAATGTTTATGTAAATTACAAACTTGTATAAGGCACAGTGAAACCGAGAATAAATAATAGCTTGAAGATAACTAGCAAACCACAACCTTCCCTGCGTACAACTTCAAATTGAAAAGAAGAATAAAAGTGTAGAACAAAAATCATTTGTGCTATGAATCATCTTGCCTCATATGCCTACTGGAATTGCGACACTGCTACAGTGCAGCATAATCTTGTCACTCTCCAATGCCCTACTGACATGTTTTTCTACTGCATTATTAGCACCCTTGGAGGACTCCCTATTACTCAAAACTGATTTATTCTTGTAAGGTATCTTGCTCACTCTAATATCTCCTTTCCTGCAGTCAATAGCAGCCATCTCCAGGATGACATCTGAGCCTGTTTTCAGGCTTATTGTAACTGATTCATGTCCCAGCTTCAGTGGCAAATATATATAGCTGTCAGATGGAGTACTGATGGTGGTAGCTCTTCCTGATACCAAAACGTCTGTAAGCACTGAACATTTTGATTTCTCACTGTGATGGCAGTTTAGCTCTATCTACTGCTTCTGTTTTCTTTCTACAAAATCTGATTTTTGAAGCTTGCTGACTAAAAGTTAACTTGTGATTTGATTTCAGACTGATTCAGAACTGGGGTGTATTTTATAACAGGCATTCAAAGCCTAATGACCCAGTTTATACCTGCTACTTCTATAAACACAAACAGTACAATGAAAAGCAAAGGAAAAACCTGGGAAAAAATGTCTATTTACACAAGATTGCCTTCTCTTAAATATTTTTTTTCTTTTTCTTTAAATACACAAAAATAAGCTGTTCATGAGGGCGAAGGAACCAGCCTGGACTGGAATGAATGGAACTGAAATGCAGCTTTATCTACTCATTCCTCACATGTGTGCTCTATTCCACCAAAAACATTTATCAGACACCTACACAGCCACACTACCTCAAACTCCAGTCACAAAGTAATTACAAACAGAGGGTTCCTTCCAAGAAGGATGCTGACTGCAAACATTTTCCTTTTAACGAGGTAGCTCTGAAATATTTCAGCTCAGGATTCCTCAGACATGAAGGGCTACATCATTCTCAAGCACACAGAATTTCTTCTGAAGTCACAGCAAGTTTCCAGTAAGACTTCAGAATTGGTTCCACAAAAATCTAGAATTACCAGTAAAGAATGGATAAAACTGTAAATAAAAGACAGATTGCTAAGAGCACCACAGCTAGGATTGTACATTTTCCTTGATGTCAGATACCCTTATTCAGTGCTTGTAGCAGGATACACAGAAGTATTTCAGAGAGCATCATCTGTGATGAGCTGCAACTCTTTTCCTTGGGCTCTCCAAGCACAGCCACAGAATGCCATTTCAGAGTTTCTAGTCAAGATCTGCCCATTTCAGCCTCACTGTAAGAAGTATACTAATAATTCCCTCAAGCTTGCATTCTAGGTCAGTCGCAATATCTACATTTTCCCCCCACCCTTTCACCCACAGTCCCATATTCCCACAGAAGGAAAAAGATTAGTTTTCTTTCTAAAAATTATGACCTATATTAAAACCTGCCCTTAGTTAGAAAAATCAAAGGTCAAAGCTCAAATGTGTTTTGGTTGTTTTTTTCTCCACAGAGCCTTTTTTATACAAAAGCTCATATCCCACTGAAGTATATGAAAAATATATGAATTACACAACTTCATGGCACAGAATGCAGATTACTGTTAGTAAAACCTGTACCTAACTCCAAGAGAATCCTTATAAAAAACTGAATACTATCAGCATCTATTTATCAACACTCAACTTTGTATGCTACATAGTAATCAGTCAAAAATGCAGGATTTCAAACATCTACTTATCTTTGTTAGTACATTCTTGATATTTAGTGATAATTTTGTATTTTATACAGTTTTTCTCATTACAGACTCTCAGTCTGAATACTCATATCTAGAGTCCACCAAAAATATTTTAAGATACAGTAATCTTTTTTTTTTTTTGTAAATCATCCTAGACTTACTGTTCTGCTTGAATTATTCCCATCTTCCACACATCTGACAGAGGCTGAATTTATCCAAAATAAGATTCAATTTCTCATCTATTCATGCAGGACTTGAGAAATGACAGTGTTTCGTTTATTTCCTCAAATCAAATCTTGGGTCTTAAGAAATGCTGCTAAAATAATTTCTCTCCCAACACGTATTTTTGCAGTTCTAAGGCCAATGTGTGGGCATATGTCCTGATAAATTTAAAGTCACTCCTAAAACTAAATAGGTCAAACAACACTAGTATTCTACTAAACTCCATAACAAAGACAGAAATGTAAAGAAATAGTATCTCTTCTCCCTTGAAATATGTTTTAGTAGAACAAGTGATTGGTGATACGGTATAATTTACAAAAGCATGGGTAACATCTTAATTCCGCTTCTCTAAACATCATTCATATTACAACGATCCATTTTAATTGAATATGTATCCTTGCTCTTTCATCATGCTGAATTATTGCTGATAATTCCAGGAAGTGTCCATTTTACTGTATTAATTTATAAAAAAAAAATCAAAAACAATTTCCCAATGCATTGTTTCTTATTAGGGATACAGATTTAAGGGGAGGGGTGAGGAATGGGAGAACAACATTGTAGCAATACTGATTTATTGGTTAGTTCATAATTTAGAACAATTTACTCTAAGTAAGTTTTATGCTTACACAGGATGGTATTCTGCCATTGCTGCCAAAATAGTTATGCAGGAGAAAAATCAATAGCAGAAGTTACATTGCTTTTGTGGTTCCATTTCTGAGTGCAAATATTTTATTTATCAAGTTCTGATTGTGAGTTTGCTGCTTAGGAAATAAAAACCACAACTATTCAAAAACACAAGTATACAAAAAAAAAATCAATGGAAAGGAAATAACTTGCTTTAGGGAAGGATAAGAGCATACTTAAAAATAAAATTGTTTACGAGGCTACATATTTAGAGAATATAGACATTTTCCTCACATCTATTGACTGTATTTCAGCAAAACACTATTTTGTATCTTTAAAACATACAAAGAAGTACATTTATGCAATCTCATGGAAGGGAATCCATTCAATGGAAGTGGAGTTTGGGGTTTTGCAGGAAAATTGGTTTTTGGTGGTTGGTTTTGGTTTGGGTTTTTTGGCAGGGGTGGGTGAGGTGTGCAGACTGTGAGCACAGAACTACACTGGAAAGGGGAAAGGAAAATTAAAGAATTATGAAAAGCAGTAAGTGAAAGCACACTAGAAATGACTGTTAACTCTCACTGAAGGTACCTCTCAGGAGCTGGCCAAAACATATTACAGGATACAAAGGTACATGCGACTGGCAGAAGTAGCCCTGGAATTTGGCAGAAACCACGCAAACAAGTCTTTGATCTATAGGCTCGAACACAGAGCATTAATGTTGGTGATGGATACTGTCACTTAGAAGATCGATGAACATTTCACATAATTTTGTATACTTTTGTTCCCTTTAAAAATCATTGGAAAGTAACAAATCAAACATGTAAGCCTGATAATAAGAAGAGGGCTACATTTTCTCAATTTTCTCAAGCAGTTTTGATTATTCATACCAATGTGAGTTTACAGAAGGTTTTCAAAGCATACAGAACATATTCTTTTATACAGAGTGGCAGCCCTAAAAGTGCAAAATATTTTGCATCCTCCAGACCCAGAACTAAGGAGAGCACCGAAGATGGCAGTGATTGAGAGGCGGTTTTCTTCCCTCTCCCACAGAAGAAGGGAATTTACAGCCAAGATGCATAGAGCTAAGGAAGTGCATCCTCCCTTGAGGATAAGACCAGAAGGGTTTTGTTAAACTTTCTTCTTTACAGTAGTTACTTTCTAAAGGCTTTGATCCACCATGACGGGGTGATAGCAGCCTTTGTTGAAAAAAAAAACCCCAAATAAAACCCCAAAACAAAAAGCAAACCTAACAAATGTGCTGAAACACTGATGTCACAGCAATGGCCTCTGAATAACACAGAAAATGTTGGAGAAGGACGCAATGTAGGGAAATTAGTCTCAATATTTTTGTTTGGGAATTGATGGCGAGTGTTTGTCAGTTGTATAAAGGACAAAAAAATTAAAAGGCAGAAACAGGCAGTGCTCAGAGTCTGGGCAAACAACACAAAAGAGAGGTAACTGAGAACTTACCAGCACTACTTCATCACACCAGCAAATCCACAGGAACACAAATTTAACAAGGGAAATAAAGAACAGTACTGGTTCAACACTGCAAAGTCAACAGCAGACCCTACGATGGGCTGAAGACAAGAGGTGTCACCAACAGCTGGGACAGAGCCCAGGACAAATTCCCAACCCCAAACGCGCAGCCAAGGAAATTTCATTGTGGCATGTAAAGACAGAACATCTCACAAAACCCCAAAGCCCCCAAAACAAAACCTCAAATCAGCTGAAGTAATATAGCGTGTGCCATCTTCTTGTGGTACCTGTGTTCTTCCCATGTCCTGGGGGTCTGTGAGGGCTCCTCCCTAAGCTGGAGGAACTGGTGGAAATCCTCTTAAGCAACTACTTCACTGCTAACGAAGGAAGAAGGCTCTGCTTCTCACAAACATCACAGCATTCAGCTCTCTTGTCCTAGCATGTGTCTCGACTCAAATCAAACCCATAGCAAACTCCCACAACCATATGATGGGGAGCAGTAGGAAGGAATTCTTTTCCTCGGTATCTGAAAATCCTTCCTGGCATCAGTATTTTCCAGAGCAATGTAGCCACCATTTTGAAAGGTTTAAATGGACACATTTCAACCTCAATTACTGCAGGGAATTATGAATGTGATTTCATATTCAGCTTTGCTCCTGAACTGCTGTCGGACCTTGGGAGATCACTCGGCTCTATTCAGGTTCCCTTATAAAAACAGGCAGCAAAACCAAACAAACCAAGACTACAGCAGGGGATTCTGAGATTGAGCTATCAGGTGTTTTGAAATTTTCACTGAGGACCAACTTCTGCAACCTTTTCCTGACAAACTGCAGTTGAGATACAGAGCAGAAGTGAGAGCTTCTGGACCAATGTCTTTTATCACTTAATGTTTGTTCTCCAGGAATCTAGTATGTTCTTTAACTATTTGAAGATGGGCTATGAAGATCCCTCAAAACAAATATATGAACTTTTACATAGAGTATATAGATACATTTATAACAGTAAAAAAAATTTTCAGGAATCCCCTGTTACATTTTTCTAATTATACAGAATTGTCAGAAAACTATCATGAAACTCAGACCTGTAAAAAAATAAAATAAAAAAATAACTCCACAATCCCACCAGATTTTCTTTCCCAATATAAAGAATTACTTATACTGAAGCATTTCTGTTTTTCTCATTTTAATTTTCTTATACTACATAAACTTTGGAAATTCAAAGATTCAGGCACTTAGAATAATTTACTTTATAAGTAGGGAGCACAGATCTTAATGGTCTAAAACCTTAAGAAACATAGAGTCATGGAGTCAGAAAATAACCTTTTAGTAGAAAATACATAATGACAACCAAATGAACCATTGCAAGCAATGCAGAAGAATGTGTTGATTTTTCAGTGTGAGTGAAAGAACTCACTCAGAATTTGGTGCTCAGCATACCTAAAAACCACAATTTTACCATGCTTTGAAAGACATGCGATACAGTTTAAGATGTTACATTAAACCAACTCCAATTAAAACATTAATTTTACAAAAGGCAAAATCTAGAAGTAGTTTCTTAAGAAATACTGAATTAATACTCAAGCCACTGAATTAAATGGCTTGAGTAAGAATTTTCAGGTGTATCACAAAAAACTGTATTCAGTAAAGTTAAAATCCCCAAGAGAATAAAAAGCTCAAAATTTAAAAAAAAAAAAAAAAGTTTTAAATTTTTAAGGGAATCCATCAACTGAAGGTTACTATTTGCTTTACTCTTGAGCTACTTCTAAGCAAGATAGCCTACTTCCTCTGCTGGACACACTGGGATAAGTGTGTTACTGTATATAATTACATTAATTCCCAGAGCATATGTAAAACATTAATTGAATTATAGGGTGTCTTGTGAGCATTCTGTCCAGCAGTTAGAGACACCACAAAAGAACAGGTAATTTGAAATGTTTTTCTCTTTGTTTATCTTTTCTTTGCACAGCATATATTATAGCACATGCAGATTTACAACTTTATGATATGCAGCCATTCATATAGACTAAATAGTTTTTGTTGCGTTAAGAACCTCAATAAAAGGCCCACTTGAGTGAAGAAAAATTTCTTTTGATGCCAGGAGCAATAAACAAACATCCTCATTTGATCCTGAATTTGTCAGGATGGGCAACTCCAGCAACTGAAAATCCAGGTAGGTAGGAAAAAGGCATATTTGTTTTAGTGAAGCATTCTGAAGTAATTCAGTTGGGCTGGAAAAGACTGAAGTAGATTCTGTAAAGGAAAGTGCTGAGACAAATTGCTTTCCTCTACAAAAACACTTTCCTGCAGAGATCTTTCTAGGCATTTTTCAAGCATAGATGGAAGCACTTTGGTCTACAGTATAAACACATCTCAGAGCAAAACAACATACAAAACTGAAGTTGTGACTACTCACTGAAAGGGGAAGTCTCAATGCTCTATTTTGCAGTTGTTACGGGTCGTGTCTTTAGCTCATCAGGTGAGAGAGAATTCTTAATCCGTTGGGCAATGAAAAGCAAGAAGGATCTGTCAGGAAGAAAGAATGAACTGTAAAATACTAGTAATAAGCAAAGACTTCAAAAGTATTTTGGTACTTATCTCTCTGTTTTTAATTACCAAAAGGGCAACAAAATCTACCTACTCTTGGATGTCAAAAATAATCTTCTAGAGGCACCTTTCCATATGCCTATCATTTTTCCCTCCTCCCTGTCTTGAATGTAGACACCCAAGCAATGAGATTGTTTAGTTACTTAATTTTTACACTGCTGAAACTAGTAGATAGGAATGGACCATGTCCTCTCTACTCAATTCCCAAAGAAAAGACATGATAATCTTGGACAGTATTCCTCAAAACTTTTAGAACAAGACATTTTTTCTTCTAGGTATCTTTACTGTGGAAAGTTTAAATTAAAGTACTCTTAGATGTCACCATTTCACAGACCACTTGTTGCTTCCTCTGTCAATTTGTTCTTCTCTTTCTCAGCATGCAATACTTTATACTACGTGTTGATTCCCACATTTCCCTCAGTATTTTCATTATCCTTAAAAAGATTTTTGGAAAAGAGAAATTACCTAACATGCCCACAGCCTCAGCAATTGATTTATTTTTCAGCTGGTCAATGAAATGATCCAGGTAAAGCCACAACTACATGTAAGATAACTTGGAAAAAACATAGGTTTCACCAAGCATTATGAAATTGAACAATAAGAAATAATGGTGAAGAAGTGATTGGTCATGCTGCCAAAGAAATTTGAACAGTTGATACCCACCCACTCAAAAAATACAAAATCACCACAGGCTGGAGGTGGGAACAGACAAGCAGGCCATCAACACTAGAGCCAAATATTTCACAAATACATCTAAAACCCTATAAAGACAAGCTAATGCTTTTCACTGTTACACATGTAACTTTTAAGCAATTTTCTTTTAACATTGAGAGTATTTAACACTGCCAGCTTTATCTATTGCTTTCACTGAATTTAAATTAATGGTACTTATTTTTGGTTAAAAAAGAAGCTTGATGTACTAGCACTATTTAACTGCTGAGGTCTATCTCCCTGGAAATGAATAGGCATAATTGTATTTCAGGCCAACAGCTTTCCATAAAGCATCAATTATTTAAATAAGACAAAGAATTCGATACACATTGTACATTAGTATCATGTAAAATCTTTAAGGCCAGAATCATGGCATAAGATCTTCTAAGAACATGAATGTGAAGAAAAAACAGTGGTTTTAATTCACAAATGCAAAAGCTGAAATACAGATAACCTCACTAATTAGGGGTTGGAATGCAGTCTTTACTTTCATAATCTCCTTATTTTCACTATTATGCTTACTCTCTTTTGTGCAATCCTATCAGCCTATGCCTCAATGCAAATTACACTTCTATTACATACCTCCCGCTTCGGTAATTCTGTGCCATTTACAGTATTTGCTTATAATTGCTAATTCTTTTATACCTTCCCTGTTTGTATATCACTATTTCAGGAACTGCTGAATTTGGAACAGAAACATTCATAAGAGCAGCATCAGGTTACACTGAGGTACAAACTCTGATAATCTACCAAGAAAAAGAACAATAAGTAATTTGTGAGAGCTAAAATCTGCCTCAAGTCAGACTCATGCAAAAACTGACAACTGGATATGAAGGATCATCTTTTAATCCTCAAGAAAGACCATCTTACAGAGGCTTTAAAACTGATTATGGGGAGCTGTCAATTAACAGAAAGACACATGTGGCCACTCCCAGCTAAAGTTGAGAAGTAGTTTGACTTTGAAAGCCCAACCAGTTGGAGCACCCAGCCCTCCTGCTCAGGGCTCAGCCGCCGCACAGCATGCTGCCCCGCCTGCCCAGGCGGGATAGGAGGGGTCCTGCTGAGCCCAGCCCTCGCCAGGAGGTGCCTGGCAGACCGCTCAGCCCCAGCTGATTAGCACCAGCCCATCCAGTCCCAGCTGATTAGCACAAGCCCACCAGCCCTTCCCACGTGGCACGGGCCACACAGCCACCGCTGAGAGCCCCACCATGCCCACCAGCTCCTGCTGGACTCTCACTCATTGGGCTGCTGGTATCATGTCTTCTCATGTAGCAATTTGTATGGAAGAGACAAACGATGATACAAAAATGACTTTAAAAGAAGACTAAATTAAGTACAAAGTTTTTCAAACTCATAGGAAATTTTAAAGCATTTGATTTTCTTTCTCCTCTGACACTGTAAAAAAAATGCAGTAGCGCTACAATTACTGTTTTCAGTTTCTCCTTTGGCCTATTTTACATGTGAGAGGTCCAAAGAAAGATGAAGCAGTCTAACAATAACTGAATAAAAGATCTCCCAAAAGCCATCCTAAATCCATGTAGTAAATTAAGCAACAAAAATAAAAACAAGTTTCATGTTTCATTATAGGGTTTTTCAGTAAGCTACTCGTTACCAAGACTGGCTAAAAATGCAATCCGACAAGCTGAGATGTCTCTCTAAATTCTAACAAACAATTCTTTACCTTGATGTGCCTTTCTGTAAAAAGACAGGTGAGAAATATTTGTATACATCTACCAGCATTTACAAATAAGTGAAACCAAGCAAGACAGAAAGCAAAAATAGACAGGATGGAGTTGTTCCTTTGAAACTACTCTTACAATACCAAATAATATCAGATTCTTCAAAAATAATTTCAGCAGACACTACCCAACCAGCATAAAAATAGCGTACTCCACTTCTCAAAAGAGAAGGCACGTCCCATGTAGCAGCCTGTCACTGACACAACATATTTCTGGAGTCTGAGAGACTCTGTCTCCCTTCTAGTTTATCAGCATCTAATGATGAGAGGTGATTATTTTCTAAGTAGCAGGAGGAACATGGGAATACCTTCCTAGTACCTGGAAAAGCATCTATTTGCTTCACAGCCACACTGCAAGTTTACGATGAAATTGTGATCAAACAGTCAGTTAATCAGTGAAAAAGATAAATGAGAATGAAGTTCGTATTGAAAATAAAGTAAAAAAGGGTAAGTTCACCAGTTACCTTTTTGTTAATTGTGCAGGGTGTCCGTGCCCAGGCAGTGGCAGGGGGGTGCAGGGCCTCTGTGAGGCGCGGCCGGGGCTGCCCCGGGCTGGGCACAGCTGGTTCCAGCTGGCTCCGGCCAGTTCCAACCGGACCCACAGCGGCCCCACCACAGGGCACCCCAATACAGTGGGGTTTGCACATGTCCAGAATCCTTCTCAATGTTAGTGAAAATGAGGCACATGTAAAGATTTAAAAGATTCCATGGGTGCCTATTGGTACAAATACCACACTTCTGCCACGGCCGATGTTGCTATTTAAATTTCAGCTAATACCAACAGTGCTAGTAACCACAGTAACTGCACCTAGTAAGAGTACAAAGAGGGTTAATTAAATGTAAAGAAAGGTTGTAAATTACTTTGAGTGCCGCCGGAGCAATTGATATAAAAATCCATAAATTTACTATACACTTCAAGATCCGGTCCTTATAGAGTAATCTGCCAGTACTATTGAGATGGTATCTACAAGCAGTCAGACACTTAAAAACTTTGAGAGAGGATTTGGCACACTTCATGCTGTTGCATGTCTTGCCCTTGTTAATGATTAATTAATGAGTCGTGTTTCTTAGATGAAGGTTATAGATTACACACAGTAATGATAGAAATGGAATATCACAGCTGCAAGCACATAAAACTCAGGGAACTGCAATATCTACATAACACAGACAATTTGTATTTGGTCCTGGTTGGTACAAATCTTATCTTGTAGTCTAGTATTAATATTTTTAAAGGTTTTTTTCAGTCATCATATCATTTAGTGCAAGGTGCTTGCCCATGGAGCATCACTACAACATTTTCCTGCTCATTTTTGGAACTGCTGGCCCCAGGCCAGGCAGCCTCCCTGACTCATCGCTGCAGTGCCCAGTGCCACGCAGCACTAACCACTCAATGCTCACTGCACCCACGAGGCCACTATTCCCAGTGGATTGGCTGGGATCTTGGCATGGAAAGATTGAAGAAATGTCCAGCAACACCACGTGCCCAATTTTCATAGCACTTATAGCACTTTGTGTGCTATAGGACAGCTCTGGGTGCCTTCAGCTGTGAGCTGAGAATGATAAACATTTTTATAAATTAAGGTATGCAGTAAATAATGAACAAGTAAGGATTTACTGGCTGTGCCACGTCTGTTTGATACAGGTATCTATCGCAATACAGAAGGTGACAGGACACTGAGATTCCAGTTCGGGTCTCTACTCAACACTGGAGCTGTGTGACCTCGTCAGTAGCAGACATCATCTTGGTGTGCAGGCTGAAAGAGGCAACGTTGCTACCAGAGGCAAGTCGCTCCGTACCTCAGCAACTGGCTTTCTAGTTTTGCAACACCTCCCCTCCTTTGAGCCAGGACAGGAGCAGATGTGGTTACTCAATGAACCTGACTGGGCACTTTACCAGAATATTCCTGTTTCTTTTGTCTCCTACTGCCACGGTTCTAGTCTCCATCAGTTCTTTAGTCTGGCTCAGTGTATTGCCATGTAAGTATGTAATGACAGCATATGGGGCTGGGGGAGCACACGGGGCAGGAGCGAGCACGTAGGAACGTCCTCATAGACGGTGACAGCTGATGGTGGAACTCTAGTGTAAGACAACACACAACCATTTACGTTATAAGATGACCCCTCTCCTGAACTCTTTGTTTCATTGACTTCATCCTAGCAGCAATAATAAAAACCCCAAACCAGCGATCTTGCAAGCGACACCATACTTGGCTTCGTAAGACTAATTTGTTCTTAGATAGCATCTGATCAAAACACTGCATAAAGCAAGTGTTCTGAGGAAAAGATATCATGAAACTTCACCCAAAGGCCAGGACAAATTCAAGTTAAAGATTTTAGTTTTGGCTATTGAGTCCTTTACTTTTCCTCCCTACCCCCCCCTTTTTTGGGGGGCAGCTTGAATAATTGTACTCTAATATAGCCCATGTTTCAATAAAGACAGACAGATGCTTGCAGAGTCTCCTTGTAAGTAAAACTGGTACACAGCATTTAAAAAAATGAAGAAATCTAGTTCTTTTATGTCAACTCACTTTGAATGTGCAGTGCAGACTTTAGATTCAACGTATAGTATTATCATCCTCAAGCAACTTAGCTTTATAAAATACCAAGCATTCCAACGACTCAGGGAATATCTAGAATTTATATACATTTGATATTTATATAGATGCCAGTTACTGAAAGTGATACAGATCAAAACTTAATACCCTTGACAAACGAGAGTAAAACTTTCAAGACATGCTCTTCCTCATCCTGACATCGATACATATAATGGAAATTAGGTTTATGAGCTTTAGGCCAAACTAGAAACAAAAAATATGATTTCTTCTTTCTATTAGCCAGTAAAAGATAAGAGAGTGATATATTAGTAAATGGAAATTAACTGAATTTTGGCTAATGAATAATAATAATAATAATAAAGCTTTTAACAGCCATGAAATTATAAACATAAGTTTTTCAATATATTACAGCTGTAGAACAAAAAAAGAAATTATAAAAAAGAAATTATTGATTTCTCAAGTATGTAAGTTCTGTACCCCTTCATAATCTACAACTTTCCAAATTTCTAGCTTAAAAAATTAATCCTTTTTTCTAATGAATATTAGTAATAGTTGAAGACAACAGTTTAAATTTTCAAGAGAAATCCTGACCAAAGCCAAGAAGAACAGGAATGCAGGCCTTGATGGTAACAGAAAGATTCATCACAAAAATCTAATAGCACTGCTTGCAAGAGGCAGAGAATGAAAATCGCAGCTGAATCATAGCAGAATACAAAACACGACCCACCAGAGAAGTAACTTTGTTCACATCTTCAGACACACAGCAACCTTAATCCAAATAAAAAGAAAAGCAGTAAAAATGAAAAATATACCAGCCTTTGTGACATATCTACTGAAATATGTATCCAGAAGATCAGGGAGAAAGAATGCAGAAACTGAAGTGAAGCAATATGGTCATCCAAAACATGAAGGAGACCATGATTCCACAAATAAATTAAAAATGCTACAGTGGAGTAACACTAAAAGTTGGTGCTTTAACAAGCAACAGCTGTAGTACCATCCCTGCAGGAAGAAGCCCCTTCTAGCATACGAATCGGGAGAGCTCACACTAATAAAGCAACATTATGCTCAGTGAAAAAAAAATAAATCATTCACCACCACTGCTGGGTGTTTTATCCATGTCAGTTACAAAACAGTGCTTTAGATGGATTACAAACCCCTGGACAACAAACTTCAAAGATTCTGTTCAGCTCCAGGGTATCAGGAGTTCCTAAAACTGCAAGGGGATGAACCTGAAAGAGACCCAAAAAAACTCTAGAGGAGAAATTACTAAACCAAATATTTTCCTGTGAATTTAAAAAGACAAGTCTGAAAGGAAACTTTATTAAATTTTTCAACAACAGGTAGGTATAGTGTGTATTTAACAACTACAAATAATACTTCTTGTTTGCAAATAAAACAAAGGACTGACAAAGTGTGTCAGGTAAACAGAAAACACTTATCAATAATTTGGAGAGTGAAGATCAGGCCAATTGTGAAGAATTTTTTAGTTTCTCAAGAGGAAGAAAAAGGAGTTGGAAGGAGAAAGCAAAGTGTCTGAGCAAGATTCCCAAAAGGCACTCTGGTGTTGTGCAGGAGACCAGCGAGACACATTGTGGGCTGTGCCCACCACAGCCTGTGACTCAGTAAAGCCTCAATCTGTAGAACCAATGAGGAAACCCCTATCTCCTCATACTTAGTTTGGGGTTATTTTTTTTAAGTAGCTCAACTAAGCAAAACATTAATCAGTGTCGCTGTAGAATACAGACTACAGCATAAACCTGACAATTACTAAAAGGTGCAAAGTGTTAGTGTATATACACGTACACACGAACACCACAACTAGCAGTCTAACTCAACCAAGTCCAAGGGGTTCCTTGAAATGATATAAGCAAACAGCCAAGTAGATAAGAACCTGAGTAAATGAATCAGGAGCTTCACTTGGAAGCATGAAAATAAATATAAGACTGTATTTACCATTACTTTACAGTGAGAGTTTTGCAATTACAAAGGACAAAATGAAATGGAGAAAAGAATAAAACTTACAGTAAAAATGATGGAATATCATTAACTGAGAACTACTGCAAAGCTTCAAAGATGTGCATCATGGTAAGCAGATTCAAACAGCAATAGACAGTTACTTAGGTGAAGCTGCAAATGTCAGGGAGGGGGAGAGGGAACAGAAGAGGTGGATAATCCTATTAGGCCAAACACAGCTCATCTAAGGAGGAAAGGAACTAGGGCTACCAGAAAGGGAAAGGGACATCAGCAGCGGAGGGAGAAGACCTGTCTCTGTCAGCCATTTAGTGCTGCCAGGAGCAGCGGCTGGCACACAGGCACGGCTGGTCAACCCCTAAAATGGATCTGCAGGCTTAAATCATAACACACCCTGCAAATAAAGTCCTGGTCTTTCCTTCTTTACATTGCACCAGCCAGTTGTGTAGAGGCACCCGAAGCAGCTTCAAACACTGAGGAAACATTTTTTTTGTGGGATGAAGGAAACTCTGCAACCATTCGCAGCACCATCACCAGGCACCACTAGAAGTACATTTGGTCTGGATATAAGCAAAACTTAACATTCCAATAATGAACTATTCCAACAGTATTTTATGAAAAATCAATAGTAACTGCAATTGAAAATGCTGTCTTTGGATAAGAGTTATTATTTACATGCATACTGAGATAACCAGTATACTGTCTCTTTAAAAGGGATAAATACACTCCAGGAGAGTGTCTCTCTCATTCAGAGACATAAGCGTGCATAAATATAATTTTTTTTTTAGAAGGATACACACACGCACACCCCTCTACATACAAAGAGCAGCTAAACTGAGGCACATGTGTTTGAAAGCCTGGGTAAGAATCTCTCTCTCATTTACCTCATCTCGAACAGGTATGCATTCCTATCAACTGTCGACCACAACAACAAGGATACCGTGATTTACATTAAATGGTCAAAATCCCCGTGTGCTTTGCTCAGATCTAAAGAGAAGGAGCGCTACAGCTGCGATCCCCTTCCCCTCCCCAGGCCGCAGGGCAGCGCCTCCTCCTCCCACCCCGCTGGAAACTGCGATACAGCAAACAGCTGCAGTCACTTAACGTATTCCCCTTCGACAAAATCATACCACTCAGAGGAAAGGACACCACAGAGAAAGCTGCAAGGTATGTTATCCCAACCTTCCTGACTCTTTCCATATAAGAACCAGGGGACATCAAATAGAACTAGCAGTAGTCTGGTTCAAAGCACTTTTTTTTTTTTTTTTTTTTTTTGTTCTTCCCTCCTCCTTAAAAAAAGGTGATTCTTTACACAGCAAATGCACATTTTCTGGGGGATGCTGGGGAGGCCACAGGTTTACAAGGATGTAAGCAAAGGCAAGAAGAATCCACAGAAGAGAGCACCACTGAGGTTTCCCAAGCAGCCGAGACCACATTCAGCTCAGGCAGTCCCAGGACCAAAAGGGCTGAAAGCCTGGGAAAGAATAAGTGGCATTTCAGTTATGATTGCCTCTCTTACTGTCCCCAGGTATCCACTTATGGCCATCGATCCAAACCAGTATGGCCTATATTCTATTTTTTGTTCCTTCTAGCATCTTTCTACCTCTAGACAGAGATAGAAAAGAATTATTTGGCTTGATACCTACCAGCTCATCTTGATAATGCCTTTTGCACTGGCAAATGAAGATAAGAAGTTATATTTTCACCTTTCGCCCGACTATTAATCCAATCCCAGAATATTAAGTCAGTGCATCAAACTATGTATTACCTCATTTATTTAGCCCCACAAGATGGTGTGACTTAGAGACATAGAATCAAGCCACAGAATACAAAAAATAGGCTTATGAGATGCTGATGCCCTTCAGCAAACAGCATATTCAAAAAACCTCTGGACAGTTCACAGCTGCTTTTTGTCCTTTCATGATTTTAGTAGATTCTCCTTCTTCAATTACAGACAGCACGTATACACATATATAGATATGGTCACAAACACCATTTTCAAGAACTCTTTCACGTGCAAATGTATTCTCTACTGTATCAGTATTAGTCATCCATTAACAGTAACAGCTGCTGAAGAGCAATGTAGCACCTTGATGCTGATACACTGCTGCTAATGAGCATAAACCACACTTTGCACTGAACTGTATTGTTAGAAAGTGTGGAAAACTAGATGGATTTTTTCAATTCTCTATATTTATCCATATTTTAAAATATCTAAATACGGCATGAAACTGCGTTTATTCCTCCCTCCCCCCACCAAACGTGAGTTGTGTTCTAACAAAACTACTGTAATGAAATTTTCCTATCTCTAAGTATAGCACTGCTCTAATAAAACAGTGACATAAACCCACATGGTTGGTTAATTTGTGACACAAAATAAAAGGCCAACTGAGTGGCAAGCCAGAACTGTCATCTGAAATTAGGGCATATGACAACCCTAATGTGATCTGAAATTCAGATTTATATTAGGCCTCATTAAGCAGTTTAGAGAAATTCATACATCTTTTTACTGGGTCTTTTTTTTTTACCTAATTACCTTTACAGAATGATGTACATAAATACATAAATAAAAAGAGTATTTCTAAATCATAAAATATTTTAATAATACATTTTTTCAAGTCCTATTATCTCTCAGCTATGAAAGTGGAATAGGCAAGAGCCTTCACAATTCATTAAAAAACTGCAAACAACAAAACAATGATAAAAACATCTGGCATATGTATTGGATGTTGCTTCCAAAATAATTTCAAAGTAAGCAGTACCAAATATTCAGAGAATTAAGAAGTAACTTGCCAATTGCCTTTTAGGTAAGGGTTATATTTATCAGTAAGACTGAAGCCAACTTACTTTTACAAACTGTAGTTTAAAGACAAATCTGCTTTTTTAATGTAGGTTCTGTTTATTATTTCTAGTCCTTGCCTCTCACAATACCTGTCAACTCGTTAGTTTAGGGCTCAAGCCAAGACCTTGATACAACACAGCAATAAAACATGTGTATCTGTAAATGCTTATGGCTTATCAGTAGTCCCTCATTAATGGAAATCATTTCATTTGTTGATTAGTCGCTAAAGAGCCACGTGTACGTTCTTTGCCAGCATAGGATTCACTGACCGTGTTTTATTTGTTTGCAAAAAATTTCTGCTCAGTATCTTTATATGGTAACCATTACAGTGTAAATTTTTTTTTTTTAAAAAAAGCATTTACTGAGATAAAAAATATTTTTTTAAAAAAAATACACCTTTGGGAAGGTAACGCACAGAGAAAACAGCTTTATATTCACCGGGAGATTTGGTGCTGTGAGGCTAAGCAAAAAGCCATCTTGCCAAGCACAGTGTAGTAATTCTGCTCCCAGCTATTTCTATTGCCAGTGCTCTGCACTGAGCAAACAGGACAATTTTAAAACTTGCAGATGTTTTCATTAAATACATATTGATAAAAAATACTGTGCATGCTTTCATTTTTACAAAACACAGAAGAGACTCTATGCAACAAACGAGCTTAAAGGCCTCAGTTGAGAGTATTGGCATTCGGATACCGAATACTGGATAGCACCTAAGTGAGCATAAATACACTTAGATAGGATTTTCAAGTATTAAAAGCTAAGACAGTGAATCTATACATAGCCACTGATAAAAGTAGAGCTTAAAAGGACACCGATTGCTCCTGGCTTTGCTAACTTAAAACAATAATAGGCAAGAAGGTTGAACAGTTTCCCCTTGCAATAGCAACCTTAAATATCCACACATATATGGGCAGGTCAACTTCTAGGTAGTAAGCCTTTGGAAAACATAATTAGTATCTAAATTTCAGGGTACTGAATTTCAAATGACATTTGAAAAATACTTGGTTTATAAAAAAATACCATGAGTTCCACCTAGGTATTCAGTAATCCAAAACAAATATTGCTGATGTAAAAAACCATGATATACAAAGTACAAAACTTTATAAACATAATGGCTAGCCATTCCGAACATGACAAAAAAACCCCAGCATGGTACCTTATGTAGCTATGGCTAGCAAATTCTGTCTGAATGTCTGCTGGGTTTAAGTTTTTTAAATATTTTCCACATTATCATGCTACTTGCAAAGAATCCTCAAGAAACCATCTTGAGGACAGACTGTCATCCAACTTTTATTCTCACATAGCGATGCTCAGCTCTCAGATTTTTACACCTTTTCCTGTTTTTACCAGAAAAGCAAATGTTCACACGTAGGCTATTATTCAGAATTGTTCTTTCTCAAGTAAGAATCTTTATTCTGTGACATTTACTCCTTAAAACTATGCTGGTCAAATTCAGGACACATTTGTGCATCACACACCCTTCTGCGTATTAGTGTATGAGGAGAGGCTGAGAGAGCTGGGCATGCTCAGCCTGGAGAAGAGAAGGCTGAGGGGAGATCTCACCCAAGTGCACATACACCCGAAGGGAGGGTGTAACTCCAGAGAGCCCACTGACAGGACAAAGCAGCAGTGGGCACAAACTGAGACACAGGACATTCAAGTTAAACGGTGCTTTCCAGCGCAGGTGGTCAAACACTGGAATAGGTTGCTCAGAGGTTGTGGTGTCTGCATCTGTGGAGATACTCAAAACCCAACTGGACACAGTCCTGAGAAACCTGCTCTGGCTGATCCTGCCTGAGCAGGGAGCTGGGCTAGAACTCCAGAGGGACTCAGGAAGCAGGACAAACTGGTAGGACTCCAGAGGTTTCTTCCAGCCTCATACATTCCACTACTATTTACATTTCAGTATCACTCATATGCTGTAATTGTGCAATCTGCTGGTGGGGTTTTTTTTGAAGCTAGACTTTCAGTATTCATCATCATCTTTTCTTTTTGTTATGCTTAAAGGCAATCATTTCATACTGTCCTCAAGTGCAAGATCTAGAAGTTTATTAATGGAAGCTGCATACATGCACTTAAAAATAAGGGGCTAAGCACTCCTTTCCTGATCCATGCTTGCTTTCTATCCAGTCAATATCATAACAAGGGTGTTAACCATTGCACTTGATTTGCAAAACAACAGAGAGCATGATAGGAGAAAGAACAGCAGTTTGGCAAAAACAGATAAAAATTAGTCTAACAAAAACCAATCACTGGAACAAGGAGAAGAGAATAAAGACACACTTTCAATATCTGTTGATCCATTTCTATGAAATTTAACAGACGGCAGTCATCTTGAAGATATTAAATTCCCCTGAGCTCTGAGAAAATCTGTCAGATAGTAAACCAGAGACTTGAATTAGCATCACCTCGGAGAAGAGAAATGTGAGGCTAATAACTGTTTGCCTACTGACCAGCTGCCCCTCAGCCCCCGAGTCACCCAGGGCCAGGCAGAAGTGCTGCTGAGGGTTACGGGGGCAGGAGGAACCTGTGGAAGGTATTGCAGGAAGGTTCAAAGGATGGAGGAAAACAGGAACTGGCATCACCGTAGGGAAAAAGGACAAGGGGAAGATCACAGGGAATACGAGCAGGGAGAAACTGGTAATCCTTCTGGTGGGAGGGTCGCTGAGGGGATCCGGGATGAAGGACAGAAACCTGCAGGCAGTGAAGCTTCATTAGTTCCACTAATCACAGAACAATTTGTTTACAGGAAAGTATTTTGGTTTGTTTGTTGTTTGCCTTACAAGGATGAACAGGTGTCTTAATATATGCTGTCTGTGGAGTAACAGAGGAGCAGCCAATACTGAGAGCACTCTGTTCAGGCTCAATTTATAAATGGAAAAGTGATTCTGCATTCAACAGGAAGGATAAAAACGGTATCCTGCTGTTCACAGTGGGAGACAGAATTTAAATATCCTGTAATATAATTTGGTACATCACCACATGTCAGGCTTGACTTTCGTAATTTACACCAGTAAGATCTTATACAAGAATAAATCTTTTCAATTCAAGACAGTAACTTCTGATTTACACCAGGGCAAATGGAAGAGCATGAGGCCCTTCCTATCTTAATAAAATTTGTCATCTACTGTTAAATTCATTAATGGCAGATATAATCATATGTTAGTATTGTATTACAAGATAACAATATCGGCACTGGATTGAGAGAGGAAATACATTACTATTTGGTATTAAGTCATTTACACCACCATTCACAAAAATCAATTTATAGGTTGCAGTATTCTCCACTTTCAGTTGCTTTTTAATTAAAAGAATAAATCAAATCACAACTAAAAAGAAACTAAAAACCCACTTTGGGGAAAAATGTTTTTAAAGAATGGCTTTAACATACACTCATGTTCAATTTTAGACGATACAAGGTCACAACAAAGGTATCATTTCTTTTAGTAAAGTCACACCTTGAACAATATGGGGACCATTTTTTCTCCTTCAGTTCCCAAATTCTTCCACGGTACAATGGTGTTTTGCTGCAGATACATAGTTTGTAGAAGACAATGCCAACAAAGCATCAATCACAATGCAAATACCCCTTGCCTAAAGGATTCTCGTTAACGTTTGTTTAAAAATAATCCATTTTTAAACAAAAGATAGCCAATTTATAGTACAGCTTTCAGCACCATTCTCATTTTCAAGCTGAAGTGCCCTCTGCTGGCCTCAATTCTAGATGCCTTTCCTCATACATTTTGTATGTAACTTTTTAAACATGAAACTTCATTAGTAGAGGGCATACAGACTCCTATAAAGATATACAATTTAATTGTTGGAAATTATTTTCCTTTTTATGTCGACAGGATCTGCACTAGGGAAAATTATAAAGGGGGTTTAAACTTTGCACCAAGAATTCAAACTGTTGGGTTTTGCTCAGATGCTCTAATTCTGTGGATGGATGACAGGCAGATGAATGAGCAAGAGAACAAGAAGATAGGTGGACCAATGCTAAGGAACACCAAGAGAGCAGGTAGCTACAAACACAAAATCGGAGACTAAATGTATAGGAACAGAGACTGCAGAAGAGATTCAGCATGGAGATGCAAGAAGAGAGAGCACACAAAATCCATCCATGAAGTAAGCCATTAGGCAGCTACATCCTTCCTCTTCTCCACATTGCAAAATGTAGTTGCTAAAGGCTTTATGCTGCTTTTGGCTGTCACAGCATTCAGGATGAGAAAGACAGAGGGGCTAAACACAAATATACAGGGAAAAAGAAGATGTTAAAACAGGTTTTGGAAGAGAAAGTGTATCCTGGATCAGTGGAGAAAGGGACAGAGAATACAAGTGACCTCAAATTCAGGTCCAACATGCAACTAGGAGAAAAGGAAGTTAGACATCGTTTGAAGGGAAAAAAGTATTTTTAAAAAAATCAATAAAGACTTTCCAATTGGCTAAATTAGATTTCAGCCCTGAACTTAACAAGGATGATGAAGTCAGATTTCTCCACATCATTTCTCCAGTCAGGAGATGGGTAGGTCATCTTTTATTTCTCCTTCTGAACCTTCTCTAAATGTACAGACACCTATATACTGAAGAGCTGCTTCCTTTGATTCCTTTAAGCTTTGCAGCAATCTAGTTCTTCAGAAGCTCAGCAGGGGTAACAGGAGACTTGTCTATCTTGGAGGAAGGAGGACAGCTTCAGCCAAAGAATATTAGTTATGTGAAGCAGCAATAAACTCCTGAGAGATACCTGCCTGGACCTGAAAAAGAACAAATTACTCCCAAGCTGCTCCATTTTTTCCTGCTCTTACCTTGCCATCTAGATCCTGCATGAGGAAAACAATGCAGAGAAAACATGTTTTCTTCCCCTTACAGATCACAAGCCAAAAATGTGTATTTTTTTAGGGTAGGGTGTTTCTCTAGTAGAGCTGAACAACAGGACTGAGGCAGTAAGAAGGATCAGTAATGCTGAGAACCACAATTAAAACTGAAAATTGATCTCAGGCTGCCACTATAAATCTTTCATTATTTTTACCATTAGCATTAGTTAGACTTCTATAGCAAAACAAATATCATCCTTCAAAGGGCAGGTGGAGAAATCAGCTTTCATGCTTGCTAACTGAAAGACCTGATAATGGATATTAAGTATTAAGATGCATCCAGATCATTAAGTCTTTGTCTTCAAAGACTTTTCATTATTAGCCAGTTACTTTTAATAGAATTTTTGGATGCATGTTAACAAACATTTTATTCTCTTCACATTTAACACAAAACTCAAGCACTAGAAAAAACTAACTTTCATTGGTTTGCTAAATCTAAAGCAGTTTTAGGATGATTAGGATCAATCTTCTAGTGCATTACATCAACTTTAATGTCATTAATTAAAGGGGGAGAAATAATCAGGCTTAATAGGTTTAGCCAAAATACAGTCACTGGCATTCAACCACGTGCCAATAGTCGCAATCCTTCTGGAATAGAAACTTACCACACCATCTCTAATGCTACTGTACGATAAATCCATTTAAAAGAAAAAAATATAGTCCGTTTCACAGCCATAAAAACAAGGTCAAACTTATATCCACATAGCTAAAATGACCTTGATATAATTAAAAGATGAACAGGTTCCATTCATTTTTCTGCTCAATTTAGGCATACACATAAAAGTACTCATTTTAGTTCTGCTTTTCTAGCAATAGGTGGCACTATCAAATACCACTTTTGTAAGTATTATTGTGCACCATATCATTCTGTATTCAAGTGGAACATCTGCAGGGAAATGTGGCTAAAGTTATTTTCCTTTCTGCTTCCCCTAAACAGAACAGAAATTACATCTTGCAGTTGTATTGGTTTCTGTTTTAAACTGTAATAATGCTCAAATACATTTTTTACAACAGTTAGAAACATGAGAGAAATAGTTATTGTTTTGAAGGGTATGCTACTTTAGACAAGTGGCAAGCAGATAAACATGCTACATGTTCCAGCAATTTGTTTGATAATATTCACATTTTTTTAAAACTCACAGTTTTAAAATAGGCACTCTTCCAGTACTTTCAGCTACCTTTTCGTGACCTGTTAAAATACATAATATTACTATTTTTTCCTTCAATTTCCATATTTTCCCAGATTTGTAGATAACGCGCGTGGTTGGCAAACAACACATCCTCTTAGCTTGCAAAATAAGCACTTTGCTACTCTCCCCCTTCAACTTGTTGACCACCTTTCTCTTTCTGCTTTCTTCCAAACTCACCAGTTTCATTCCCTGTGCAACATTCACTCTATGTGTTGCTATCTTTTCTTTTCCCACTGGTGGTATGCTGGCTCTACATGCCTGATTTCAAAGATGCTTAACAGCTGCAACAGAGTCAGAATCCTGAGCTCAGTATTTACGAGGCTGATCATGTACATAATATTGTTTTTGAGATTTGCCACTTCTCCAGTGTAATTTTTGAAGTCCCAACTCCAATATAACATGCTTCTCACCTAAGCTGTTTACATAAGGGATATACTTCATAGGAAAGAAAAGTATACCAGACTAAGTCTCTTTTGGATTTTAATTTCTTTTGTTTCAAAGTAAAATGCACTGGAAGCCCAGAAACAACTTCTGTTTGTCTCAAAGCAAGGAAAGAATTAAACACCAAAAGCTGTTTTCTTAAGTCTTTTGGTTATTATGGCAAAAGCATTAAACCAGTCTTAAAATTACTACAGCTATTAGGCAACCTTCTACTCTTTCTCCACAGATCAGCCACATCCCCACAATTTCACAGCACTTTCTAATGCAAAGCATGCCCAGACTCCATTGACAGTGCGCTGACACGACATGCTTCACTTTCCATTGTCCACTGTCCTTAGCCGTTCATTATCTTGACTGCTGTTCCTACAGAATAATGATACACTTGGCCTCTGCCTGTGACTAACATATTTTGCTACAGGGCTTCTTTTAATTGAAACACATAGCATATACTTTCTGTTTTGGAGTAACAGCCAAACATTTAGTAGAGAACTTATTTGCTTCCCCGACTGGTAGAAGGCAAAAAGTAAATATGTTTTTAAGCAGGGGGTATGCAGCCCAAATGAAATAGCACCTTCCTTGCTGTACCAAACTTGGGGAATCTCAGTGTGATCTAAGAAACATTGACTCCAAGTTCTGCTGTGCTGAAAGACATCTTCTACCAAGAAATCGCCCAAATACAAACACTTTCAATAATAAGGAAACATATATGAAATTGCTAGAAAGTTTTCTCACCTTTTTTTTAAAAAAAAAAAACAAAACCCTGCTTTATTACTTGGTACCCATGTAATGATTCCAATTCTAAATAACCAGAACGGATTCTTTTAACTACAGAATGATTTAGAGCTGTGCTTAGCCAAAAGCCAGCAATCAGCTCATAACTACAGCAGATGTTTCCCCAGCTGAAGTCACTCAGTCTAATTCTCTTACCCACTGACAAGAAACCGGACATCTAAGACTCAGAAACTGTCATATTTAGCTTCTCAGTGATAAGGAATTACTACTAGAAAAGTTATCAGGCATGAAACTGTCACACATTTAAATGAGATGATAGCTTTGAATAAAAAATGTTCCCCCAAAAAGGGCAGCAGATTTTATTTTAAAGGCTCCACTAGAAGTCTGAACTGCAGACATACGCAGTTCTTTTAATTCCAGTTGGACAAAGGAAAAAGTCAAGACATCTTACTATCTGGCTAACAGAGTAGCAGCAGTCAACGTGTGCAGAAAAAAACCAACAACCCCATACAGTATCTTGATGCACTGGGCAGAAATTGTTATTTTTAACTAAGATAAAATTACTAATTTCTGACATTAATCACATCAATTTTTGTTTCACTGAGTTCTCAGTTACATTGCCTGCATGTCAGCAATAAATCCTACTAATAAATACATTTACCATTAGAGTTCCAGTTTATATTTTCACATTATTGTCCTGTATATATTTAACCTGTGTCTTTGTAGCATATTGTAACACTTTCTGGTTGCCCTGGCCCCAGACACACCTCCAGAAAGCTTCATTTAGTGCCAGAAGTAAAATAACCTTGGCATAGGTATATAAGCAGAGGAAACTTATGACAACAGTATCCAGTCTGCAACTACTTAAAGGACTCAGCTGACTGGCACTCAGTCTGCACGTCTGTGATGCTCATCTGCAGCAGAAGGAACTGCCCAACGGGCAGGAGGTAACATCTGCCTCAATGCCAGAACAGACTGATTCTGACCCATGAAAAGAGAAAGGCTTGAGCTGCAGAAGACGTGTATGCCAAGCAGTGAAGCCTGTGGTAGAGCACTGACACCCACTTTAGCTCCAGCTCCTTCCAAGAGCTCTTGAGCCTGGACATTTCAAATTCAGCAACCATCACAGCCATCATGATATAATATAGCTCAGGCTTGCTTGACTAATATTTGTAATTACTGATTGCTTCTCATTGTTACTGAATAGACTGCCTAGTAGCTGTGCATAAGCACACGCCTGTTTGAAGTCTGGAAATTTCCCTGGTGTCTCAGTCTCTCAGAAAGCTCCCATCGCAGTGACCCCCCAGTACCCTAATAACAACAGCTACCACATCTTCCACCCCACTGACTCATAGTGCTGTACAAAGTTATACGGTGCCGTGACTCAAAACTAAGAAAGCAATGTCTCAGAGTAGTGTACTTTATTAGGAGTAGTGTATTTATTATGAGGAACACCACAGGTTACGACTGAAAAGGTAGGTTTCTGCTGTGCAAGAGAACTGTTACAGGAGATACCAACAGGTGTGTTCTATAATAGTTTTTAAATTATCATCCTGATCTATATATAAGATGAGCATGTATAGAATTACATGTCCTGAATGATTATATTTGTTTACATGTAGATCACAAAGGTTTTAGCTGCTAAGGGCAGTAAACATTGCATTGATCGTTGCTGCAAAGTAATCCAGATACCTCCTTCTCAAAACCCCATAAACTAAAAAGACATACATTACCTTCATTGAGCAATTAAAATGAAATTTTATTTATGAAAGTTTGGGTTATTCCAATCTGCTTTAAAAAACAAGAGTAGACTGCATAAGCAATAGTTTTTTAGAGGACTTTTGAAAATAAGCTACTAGTAAATCTTCCTTGCATGTGGAACAATATTAAATTTCAGCTCTGCCTCTAGCATAATTAAGTACCCACAACAGCATAAAACCTTCATTAAATTACGGTGTTTGGAGTGAAATGTAAATTTGTCTTCAGATATGAGGTTGATATTTCAACCCCTTCACAGCCTGAATATCATTATGGGGGGTGGAGGGAGCGGAAGCCACAGAATAAGCAAAACAGAGTTACTGAGCACTCCTCTTCTCCGGGTACTGCATAATCAGTAAAGATAACAATTAAATGCCCATATCTCTGGCACCTTCCCCCAAGGAAGAAAAGAAAATAAAAAAGAAACAAAAACAGCAGATACTTTTTAACTGCTGCTTCCCTAGAAACAGTGATTACTTTATTACTTCTTATGACATTCACATGGAAGTTATTTTTTCCATCAACAACAGCCCTCTTTGTGGGAAACAAAAACAAACCAAAAAAAGCTCTTTCCAAAATAAAAAGGCAACACAAAGGCTCAATTATGCACTCACTCAAAATCTATAGCACTTTGGTCACAGTTTGCAAGAGCATGGACTGGCAGCTAAGAGTGAAATACAATACTGGCTGCACTTCAACGGGAACAACTTCTATCACCTCCTCAATCCAACTACCATGGAGGACATCAGCTGCTCCATGGAGATCCTCCTCATCTCTTCATGGTGTCTTTGGAGAGCCTCATCTCTGCAGCGCTCCACATCCTTGAGCAGAGGTCCAACTGATAATGCATGTATTTATCAAACACTGGATGACCATCGTGGCCAGCACGTGCCCTTGTCTGAAGGCATCGCTGAATCTACTTTTGCATCAGGCCATTCGTCCCTACAGCAAGATGTGGTGTGCTGAACCAAAACGTCCAACCTTCTATATGTAATGTAAACTTCCTGACCTGAATGTCTTGTGGTCACAGTTGGGACCTGCTTAAGTGTTTATAAATGCGTGAGTTTGAGTTTGACACCACATTAAGCTACAGGAAACTTGAAAGATACTATCTGATGAAAAACCAAACAAGACTAATGCATCTTTGATAACGACCAGTCAAAGCTAACTGTAAGAAAGATCAAGCTGGTTTTATCTTGATCTATACTTTAAATAAATGAATAAAGATGACACTGGAACAGGTTTATATAGAAATTACTCTTAGATTACATTTGAAAACCCTTTAATTTGCATGTATACCTCCTAACTATTGGGCAAAATGCAGAAAATATCTGACATTCAAGTTTGGGGTTTTTTTGGAAAGCCAAGTACAGAAAGGAGGTATCAACAATGACATTTTAAGCATATACTTGGGAGAAGAGAAAAAAAAAAAAAAAAGAGAAAGTCTTGTACAATGTCATTTCCTAATTTTTTCCCCTCTTTCAAGCACTTTACAAATTAACTTACCTACAGAAATACAAGATACTAAATTGGTTTGTCAATATTCCATTTTTTCAAAACATTAGGATTGAACAAAGTGCTTCTGGAATACATGTAATTCAGTATGTTCTTCATACAACAAAACACTGTCCCTTTAAAGATTTCTGTGTCTATGTGTATTTTACAGAAAACACTTTCATAAAGGTAGTAACAATATTAATGATTTTTTTTTTTTTTTTTTTAGGAAAAATAGAACAAAAAACTAGGAGTGCCACAGAACTTGTGAAAATATTTGGCAATTTATCATGACTTCTGGAGCACTGCACATCCTCCTTCCTCAGAATATTCAGAATTGTAACTCAAGTCTCAAATTCTCATTCAGTTTTAATGGCCAGAAACTGACCTCATGTATTTTTCTAGTCTATAAAAAAATTTCATTAAAATTTATATTTAGAATTTTCTCGTACAGTATGCTTGTATTTCAGAATATGCAGATGTGGGGTAATAAAATACTTCAGAAAGCCTAATATAAACATTGCCATAAAAAAAATTACTGTCAGTTTAAGAACTTCAAGAATCCATATATTATAGGAGCTTCGAAAGATAAGAATATCTATGAATCTACCTTATCGCTTCAGCTACTTACATTGTAAGTTAGAACACAATTAGGTAGTTTTCTGGTTTGTCTACATATCATACCGTGTTTGAAGCCTCAAAAGATGATTTACAGCAATCACCATTTTAGAATATAAATCTTCATCTACTGAAATCTAGAAAGTGTGTACATTAAAAACAAGCTTGTACTATTAAGTTGGAATAATTACTTTTCTGTATTTATCTCCCAATGTTACTACAGCCAAATAAGAAAAAAGCAAACATTCAAGCACTCATTTACAGACATTCTCTTTGTAATGAGAACAACAATAAAAGCTATTAGATGGTACATAACTAGAGGAAAAAGTTTTTCCTTTAGGTCAAATATATCAGTGCTAGCTTGTAATAATCAAAACAGAAAGATTATTCTTTTAAAATCCTTTAATTCTTGATATCCACAGTTTAATCCTCAAGTCATTCTTGAAGGCCACTTTAATGTTTGTGTTATACTGTTTAAATTTTGGTGTCAAGACTTTTTTTTCCCCAACACTAAACCGCTCATGCTTCACTTTCATAATTTATGTCATTTTAGAAGCCCTTAATTTAATTAAAACCTTGTAAAACTAAGCAGGTTTGACTTCATTTTCTATATGCAAAGAAAGAAAAGCACATTACTTGGATATTTTGTTTGAACAGCTCATTTCAAAATTTATTATAGGTTACTATCATACTGAGAATAATAAAGATATATTTTTAATTACTTTTGCTCTCAAGAAGAGGCTAATACATATTCCATCAATATTATGATCCCCTTGGATGGAGAGAAGCTAAATGCTAACCCAAACAGATTTTAAAGCTATAATTACTTGGTAAACAAGGGAATCGTACTAAATAATTATACATTGAGTTCATATTAAATTAAACTAAAATAAGTTTTTAAGATCCTCTGTATTGTATTTTTCTCTTTTGCTCCTGTCTGCTGCAGTGTCATTGAGCATATCATTATCCGGGTGACATTGCTCTCCAAATGTGTTCTACACAAAGCAGGCAGACTTTGTACAGTGCACTGTACTGCCTTGCTTCTCTCTCCAGTGATGAAGCACAGATAAAGATACAATGCCACTTCACGTACACCATATTAAACAGCAAAATGTTGCTTTGATGATGCAGTGCCCAAGTAAAGAGCAACAAACCAGGAGGTGACCTGGGCAAGGTCATGCAGAAAGATTATTTCTAATCTGCTTTAAAAATATTATTAGGGCTTTTTGTTATGATGTCTGTAGAAAGGCTCTCTGGTTGGCTGAATGATAAACACTGCTATCTGTAACATAAAAACCCCACCAAACAAAAAAAAAAAAAGATTTTTCCATCCTCTTTTGCCCACTCAGCCATTAAAAAAAAAACTTCATTTACAAGGACTGACGACCTCCTCTGTGAAATTTAGTATTTCACTATTAGCAAGCGAAGATCTCTTTATAAGACCATGCTAGAATAGAGCACTGCATACACAACACAACTGTATTTCTCAGAACAGTCTTTCAAAGAAAGATACAGGCTGTAAAGACTGGTAATTTCACTAGAACACTTAGATTTTCTCTTCTGAGCATTTCTCCCTAACCTAAAAACACATGAATAGTGAGCTTTGCTAAATCTGCAGGTATTACTGTTATTAAGGTCTTGATATGTCATGGCCCTGTTCCACAGTGAAATCACCTGGCAACGTCATAGTTATTCAGAGGCAGCATTTCTCACCTTGCATTGCCAAGAATTTACCAAGTTTCCAGAAAAGCAAAACATCCATTTGTTCTGAACACACAGGAACGTACATGATTAAGGGTTGTGCTTTTTGGACCTGACCCAAAACTTCCCAAGGTGCTTAACAAGTCCACTGGACTTACACATAAGACTACAGCAGCAATGTTACCAGGGAATCTGGCCTGAGAAAAGCATGAGCACTGCAAGCCACACCATGGGGCAGTGCTGGATAATCATATTCATTCAAATACTTATAGGGTAAGAGTTAGTAACGATGAGTTTTAAGCTGCTTCAAAATTATGCAATTGTAGAATGATGTTACAATTCTGTATTCTGTTGCAGATTTTTAATCTTTAATTAGACTAGAGAATAGCAAAGATGAATCACACCTTATTAAAAAAATAAATTAAAAAAAAAAATCAAACCTTGCCAAATTAAGCTCCTTTTGCATGCTAAGCACATAGAACATTTTGTACAAAAAGAAGTACAGCGGTAGACATTGGTTTAATCCATTAAGTAGCTCTGAAACACTTGGTCTATGTTAAGCAAATTTGAAATCCTGATTTTAAATGAGTTCGCTTGTCTAGGCCAATACCACCATCAAAACCTGTCCCACAGTCTCCTACAACCTCAGGACCAAATCCTAACAGAAGTCCTGACTCAGTCAATCATAGCACATGTGGTCAAACCTTTTCTCATGTCATTAATCATATTTGATAATTATTCCTGCAGTCATAAAGCCACATAGCCTCTCCTTGCCGCATTAGCCCAACTGAAACACATCTAATCACAGTTCTGCTTCCCTCTACCTTCTTTGACACACCTCCCACCAAATTCAGCCGAAGCCACCAAGTAGCTCTTGACTTACCCCTAACTAACAGGCTTTTGATCAAAATAAGGATTTGCATCTTTTTCCCAAATTTAGCTCACCACAGATAGGGATAGGAACAATTGCTACCAGTAATACATTTTTTCCAAATGGCCCTTCCTCTCATAGTGTCAAAACCTGGCATTCTGAAAGGAGCTGGTCTCTCCCAACTTAGTGGGGGATTCAGCTGAAATTGCTTTATGTCTCAAAATAATAAGACCATGCCCTGAGAATATGCAACTAACCACCAGTTACTGCTTCAAGGAAGAGACAAAACAATAACCTCCATTTATGAGCCAAATGCTTCCACAGACTACCTAAGGCTTTTGTTTAACCCTGAAGTAAAGTAGTAGTGCGAAACTGAAGAGTTTTTTCTTCTGAAAATCTCACAATTTGACCTTCTATCTGACAACAGAAGGGACAAGCTGATCAAGCTAGTGAAGCACAGTCTAGCTAGACAAGTAAGGGGTAAAAGGAAAAAGCTATTTGCAGAATACTCCAGCCCAGAATACTCTAAGGGATCACAGTCAAAATACCAAACGACCTCCCAAGGTCCCTTCCAAACTAAATTATTCTATCATCTTACAGACTAAAATCTGGAGTATTTAAATCTAGAAACAACATAAACATGAGAAAGTAGTGCACTACCAGACAGGTTTCAAATTAAAATTCAGCTTGACATATGGGCAAACTGTTTCTGAAAAAAAAGAATTCACGACAGTGAGAAAGAGGGCAAGATTTTTCCTTTATGCAGAAATACCCAACTGCACACAAACAGATGAGAAACAAGTAATTCTGCAGTAAAAAAAGCTGTTGGCTGTGGCAGATCACAAGCTGCACATGAATCAACAATATCATGCTGTTCCTCACTCTCTAAATATATATTATGTTTATATTTATATAGGGCTGTATAAACAAGAAAACAGACTCTGAAATAATCCTTCCAACTCTGCTCAGTCGCAGTTCTGCACATAGTTTGCGGCATTGCACTTCAAGAATTGAGGAAAGCCAGACAAGCTCCAGAAGAGTGCCACAAGGATAATCAGAGAAAACATGACCTACATAAAACCAGACTGGAAAAAAAAAAAAAAATCTAGATTGTTTAGGCTAAAGAGGAGTTGACAGGATAAAGGAAGGGGATGGCACAACACACTTTCAACTGCATATAATCCAAAAGGAAAAGAAGACTTTTATTCATATTAATGTAGTTATTAAGTTAGCAACAGTAAGAAATCTAACTGCACAAGCCAAAGTAAAGGTTGAAATTATGAAATACTTTATGATGATAAAGACAGAGAATGACTTGGGTAGGTGGGATAGAGGTTTCATAGATTCACCATCATTGGAGGCTTTTAAAAATGGCTTAGCCAAATACCTGGTAAGAATGACATTAGGGAGACTGTAGCATGTCCTCAGGCAAGAAACAAACCAGAGTCCCTCTTAGTCATCTCCAGTCCTATTTTTATATGATCCTATCATTTCTGCTTGGCTGAAGGTTGCAATGTTATCTAACATTGTATGACTCTGTTATAACTGCAAACATTATTTGGTTTTGCTTGCAACCCACTGCCCTTAAAATCCTTCCCTCCAACAGCAGGTCTTGTGCCTTCAATGTCATGCAAGTGTGCCCTGAATCCCAATAAACCAGTGGCAGTCCTCATGCAGAGAGAGGTTAACAGGGGAAGTCCAATGTAAAGCCCACTGAAGTCAAATCCTAAAACTCAGAGAATGGTGCTGGCTGGTAAAATACCCTATTGTGCATTTTTGGATCAGCCCTGATCTGCGGTTTAGCCAAATGCCTGTGTTCAGAATGAAGATTTTATACCATCTCAAAGCATTGTACGGGCGTGTGTGTTGCAGGGGGTTGGAAGGTTTATCACACTTATCTGTCAGTTACAAAGGGAATCACACAGAGACTGAAACTTTTATAATCTTTATAAAAATATTTCAAAAAAATCTGAATATTCTCCTTTTCCCCTTAATTCCTGCAATGATTTGCATTAAAATGGTGGGGCTTTTGGTTTGGACAAGATTAATCTCAGACCAAACCAGTTCAGTTATAAGCACACCTGGTTAAGAATTCAGTCTGCTCCAAAGCATCAGACCGCCTCACATGAGGTCTGGTATTTCACAGAAATCATATTATTCCATTATGAAGTTCTCAGGTTAAAAATAGTTACTATATCAATAAAATCTACATATTGTTTCCCACTGACATTAATTATTTAGCTTTAATCAGTGGAAAAATGTACTATTTATTAATTCTTTTCAAAACCATTATAATTTTAACCCAATGGCAGTAATTCAAAGATTGAAGTTAACTTCCCCACACCCTTGATGTGGGAACAGAGGAACACAAAGGCAGCTGTGTGCCAGCAGAGCGCTATATTCTCTTCAACATTCAACCACATGTCTTTGCAACAGTAAACACAACAGCATTGCATGCGAATCACCATTTCATTTGTTTCTGCTTTATTTCTGATTTTCAAGTAGTCATGAGTGAAATACTGTGCTCAACCTTTCAAGCATTAGGTAAACTCCAAAACAAGAGACTGTTCACCAGTTAGCACTGAAGCTTGGAACACGTGCCGCAGTAGCACAGCTCTTCTGTGCAAGCTCATTTGCTTTCTCCATCTGGGGTCTCCACGTGTAAAATAAAGAAGTTCCTCTTTCTTACTACTCATGCTGTGTGTTTTATTTTCAGACATTCAGGTGTACTTGACCTTCAAACCCCTAGTTGGGGTGTGAATTACACAAATTTCTCAGACAACACTCTAAATACCTCCATGCTGCTATGTTAGACACAAGCACTCCAAGCAAGGTTGGCTTCATGCTCTTTACTGGAATACCATAAAAAACCTCTTCTCAAAGACATAATTCCCAGTGTCCTATTTCCAAGATTTTCTCTCTTTTTGCCCTGATTTGTACAAAAGAATCAAGAACATTCTACTGGCCTCTCCCCCCCAGTCCTGCACTTTCATCCTACAGTTGGTGCTTTGTGGTTACCAACTCCCATGTGCCAAGTCCCCCCTACCTTAAAGAAAAACTCAAATGTTTTTACCTGAGTTAATATGAACAGGCCTCACATCATATGGCTACCAAGTGAGTCAGCATAATAATCATATGCCTGAGCCTGAATCCAGATAAAAGATCTGTAGAGCCTTATTCAATGAGAGCAGAAAATTCCTACTTGGCTCTGCTTTTTCATGGCTGCATTACAATCTCACACTGTGCAACTCCAATTTTCCTAAGGGAACGTATTTTTTTTTCTGTTCTTCTGAACATAATACTAATCTCATCATGTATTTGTCATGTCACTCTTATGGCTCCCAATACTTTTTTGTGCATCTGTGCTTTCTACAGAAAACAAAGCACATCTTATTACTGTACACTTCAATTAAAGGTTACTAAAGAAATGACCTCCACAATATTCCACCTGTGGTTTTCAGCAGCAGGACACTCTCATTCTGCTAATAGTCTTGCAACACACAGACACCATTTTGTTTTGCAGAGCATCTCAATTCATCACATTTAATGGAAGTTTACTTATATCAAAGACTAAAATTAGCTCACAAGAAAAATAGAACACATCTCTCTCCACCCTGCCACTCCCTCCTTCCACAAACACCACTGCCTCGCACAGATACTCTCTGAAGAGCTGCTATGTAACTAAACCTTTTTTTGGAAGGTGATTTGAAAGAACACTGCAATTTAACTTAAAAAGGAAATAAGAATTTTGGCAGGGCTGGAAAACAAAAATCCAGGCCGCACTTCAAAAAACCCCACAACAAAACAAAACATGCAGAAAGGTGAATGCAACAGCTTTTTGCTTTATTTGATGACTACAAAAAAATTTCAAGTCTGAGATGAGATCATTTTACCTTTGTATCTAAAAATATAACCCCTAGTTTAATAGAAAACTTTTTATACTGGATGTAATGGTAACAGAAGTGTTAGGAGTTTAAAGAAAGACATAACGTAGGCACTTAAACTCCCTGTAAAATTTCTAAGGAGTATTTCCTTAACCTACATCCAAGTCTGAATCATTCTTGAAACATTTCAGTAACTACAGGAGAAAACTTAACCTCTTAGCAAGGGCATTTAAGTTGGCAGCTTCTTGTTAAGGGACATGAATGCCCCCCAGTACTAGGAATTACGGAGCAACATGATAGTTCATAAGCCTTGAAGGACACCAGGAAAAGTAACTGGAAAAAGAGGGGAAAGCATGCAGATCCTCTCTCTCTGCTCTTCAGAAGGCACTTCTACATTTGCAAAGATAGTGAGTGTTGCTGAGGTTGAGACTCACTTGCCTGTGACTTGTCAGTCCTCAGCGACACTGCTGAGTCCCATATACTGTGAAGGCTCCATACAGGGACTGATGCACAAAAAGTGCAAGGTAAAGATAAAGTACTGAAACAGCAGGGACTGCGGAGCATATCTGCCACTGCAAAACACGGTAGAATAGAGTGGAAAGAGCCTACACATTTCCAGCACTGTCACAACAGAATTTCAGTCCCTGTGAACATTAACCAGTTCTTTAAGAGCATGAACATCACAACACAGCACTGTCACCCTGCTTACAAGTTCACAGGTGATTAGTATAAGCCTGACAACAGGTGGTCAGGTTTCAACTCTAAATCTGCTCTTAAAACATTTTGAAATAAATATTCCTACTTTCTATGTCTTGAAAGAAGTTCCCTCTCTATGCCAAAAATAAGCTTCATTCTTAGGCCAAAATATCTTTTTATCACAAGTCACAGAAGCAGTATGAGAAACATATCTCATTCTGGGAAGCCTTTAATTTGTATACACATTTTGCCTCAAACTTAAAAGGAAAAACAAACAAAAAAAAATCCCCAACATTCTAGACTAGCATGTTATTGTGCCAGAAAAATCAACAACTTAATTTGTCTAAATTTAGTATGTGGGAAGAAGCACATTTTAGTGGAGCCTAAAAATATAGCTTCAACCTTAAATTAAAGAGACAACTAATTTCCCATAAGAAGTACAACAGCTTCTCCAAAGAAGTCTATCAAACAATTTTTCAAGTCAACTCAGTACTTTTTATAGACACAGCTCAAGGTCAAGGGGCAATCCTAGTTCATATAGCCTGACCTCCTGTACATCAACATGCTGTAACATTTCATTTGACTAATTCTGGTTTGAGCCCAATAATCCATGTTAAACTATGGCAGAACTCCTAGTCTTGATGTAAAGATTCAGAGAGATGGATAATTCGCCATCTCCTTTGGTACTCAACTCTAATGGTTACAGATCAGTCCCTGTCTACACACTTAAGGATTGTTTGGGCCCCTTCCTGTATTTGCAGAAAAGTAGTGCTGATTTGTCAGTTGCTGAGTCTGGAAGTTTCTCATTCTTCCACTTCTTATTAGCTTCACGTAACATGCTTTTACTTCTTAGCTGCAAAGCTTAACATCTGACTGAATCAGAATACATTATGTTTGAATACAGGCAGGATCAGTATAGATAATTCTATATTACTCCCTGCCCTCATTATTTACCGCTTTGGTAATCTTTGTGTCATTTGCAAATTTTATCACAGTTCCATGTACTTCAGATCAATGATGAAACTGTTAAATGGTGTCAAGCACAGTGCTGATCCCTATGGAGCCGTACTCTATTATTATGACTAATTTTTTAGGTTTGTCAGTTGGCCAGTTCTTAATCCTTTTAACTTGTGCTTCACTGATACAGAGCAGTGCTATTTTTCAAACCAGAATGTCATGCAATGCAAAGAACTGTCTTTCTAAAAGGGCTGTTACAGCTACACCTTCATCAGCCAAACCTTTGAACTTCTTTAAATATTGAAATTAAGCTTGCCTAAGATTCATTTCCTGTAAAGCCACACATACTGAGAATTACATCCCTATTGCTTATTTCTTTGTAAATGAGTCTTTGGAAAGATTCCCAATATGCTTCCCAGGACTGATGTCTGGATGTTCAATCTGTACTTATTGCAAGTCTCTCCATGTCTGTCTCCAGAACAGAAGATTTCTGAACAGAAACAGACATGTAGAGATTTGCAATAACTACGGACTCAGTATCTGATCTTGCCATATTCTTACCATTACCTGTTCTTACCGTGTCCTCTCCTGAACAGAAACAGACATGGTAAGAGGTGCAAATGTTGATGCATTAACACAGTTAATGACATGATTTTTTTGCTGAAGTCTTAGGATATTAGGATACAGAAAAATGCCTTTCAAATTTATGTCCACTGTAAATAAAACAGGTTCCCCTTCTCCTTCTGACCAAATTTTCTGAACCCTATACAGAGTAACTATAGGATTTTAACATCTTTAGTTCATCTTTAGAAAGGAGACTGCGGTAACTCAGCAACAAATTCTGTAAGAATCGGAATGCTCCTCACTCTTCTGAACTTCAGATGCCACATAACGTCCAAGTACCGCCCTTTAGTATCATTTTCCATTCACTCATTTCTCACTGCTGTATTTCATTCTACACTGGGATTGTCACAGCAGTAAAAAGAACTGCCAAAGGGAACACCTTAAATTGTGCTAAAGTCACGACTGATATAAGGCAGGAACGTGTTGTTGAGAGAAAGGCTATAGATCAAACACATTGCCTGTGGATACTGACCATCCAAAGGGTCGTGTATATGCCAAAACTCCAGCAACATGGCTCAAGTAACATTCCACCTAAAAAACCCCCCAGACATACCAGCCCATTGAGCCCTGATCCCTATCTCTAACTGTAAGTAGTAGCTAATTTAGTGGTAGTGATCCTGATGATAGTACTTGGCTAGTCATACCCTCAATCTACAAATCAAACTGCTTTGTGACAGAGCTAAGGCTGTTGTCTTTCCACTTCTCCCAGAGAACTATACACACCTCCAGCTTAGTAAAAGAACTGCACAAAGAGTTTTCTGTGAAAACATTAACAAGGATGAAAAGTAAAAATACCATGAAGCTATCCATATTTGATTAATTTGATTGATTCTAACAGTTACAAATAAGTTTTCATTACCCAATGCTGTTGAATTTTTAAACAAAGACCCCAAAACATGCCATCCCTCTTAATGCTGCGTTGCACCTTCCTCCCCTATAATCAATCCTAGAGTAGACTGCAACTCAACATGAGTGAAGGCAGCAGACTGAGCTGTATGTAATTACCCATTTGATCCTATTAAGACACCGAGTTCTAAAATTATAAGGCTGAGGACTGTGCATTGGTACACTGCCATATACAGAGGTACTCAAGCAACTTCAGCCTGAAAAGCTACCTACCGTTAGTTCAACTCCTCTAAACCAAACAGGTCCGTACTACTTAACATAATGCATTACAATAATAGAACTGTTATGCACAACTTCACTGTTTTTTAACAAGGTTAATGTAGAGAATAATACAAAGTAAAACTCTAGGAATGTAAAATATCCAAATATATCATTTCTTTGTAATGTCATTAATGAGCACATTAATGCATAGGTATTAATTTGACAGGAATATATAAAATACATGTGTGAAACCTACTTTTGAGGAGATTCAAGAACTTGGTTTTTCATTGTTGAATATCTGAAATCTCTCGTAATTTTCATTATGCATGATTACAACAGCATAACCCATGTTACAATATTGAAGCTCAGAGAAAAATATTCAGTACCACAGAAGTGTATGATAAACTGTTAGAGCAGAATTTGGCACATTGTGTTAACAGAAATAGTAAGACGCTTAATTTACAATCCCAAAGAAATCTGGTTATTTATCTCAAGTCATCAGGAAAAAAAACTTCATTCTGAAAAAAGTAGGCACATGTTACCACAGCTTTCAGATAAACATCTCTATCAATCATTTTATGCTCATTTATATAATTTGCTTCTTTACTACCTTATTAATAGATGCCAATAATTTTCTACTATTAACATAAGTGGAGAATTATTAATCATAAATTACCTACATTTACTTTTTAAACATTTTTTTCTGCTAACTTCAATATATTTGTCCAAATACAGTATAATATTAAGCATAAAAGACAAGTAGCTCAGTCTCATCTAAAAGCCAGAAAACATTTTACATCAGGTCTTCAAAATTTGACTGAGTTCCATCCTCCTCTCCAAATGATAGCTAGCTCCCGCAGTAAGGGGAGAGAAAGAGCTTGCAGCAGACTCTGAACTTTATGCTCTCTTGATCAATGGACTTTCAAAGAAGTAAAACAAGAGGAAAAAGAGGAGAGAAACAGGAGGAAAAAGAGGAGAGAAACAGGAGGAAAAAGAGGAGAGAAACAGGAGGAAAAAGAGGAGAGAAACAGGAGGAAAAAGAGGAGAGAAACAGGAGGAAAAAGAGGAGAGAAACAGGAGGAAAAAGAGGAGAGAAACAGGAGGAAAAAGAGGAGAGAAACAGGAGGAAAAAGAGGAGAGAAACAGGAGGAAAAAGAGGAGAGAAACAGGAGGAAAAAGAGGAGAGAAACAGGAGGAAAAAGAGGAGAGAAACAGGAGGAAAAAGAGGAGAGAAACAGGAGGAAAAAGAGGAGAGAAACAGGAGGAAAAAGAGGAGAGAAACAGGAGGAAAAAGAGGAGAGAAACAGGAGGAAAAAGAGGAGAGAAACAGGAGGAAAAAGAGGAGAGAAACAGGAGGAAAAAGAGGAGAGAAACAGGAGGAAAAAGAGGAGAGAAACAGGAGGAAAAAGAGGAGAGAAACAGGAGGAAAAAGAGGAGAGAAACAGGAGGAAAAAGAGGAGAGAAACAGGAGGAAAAAGAGGAGAGAAACAGGAGGAAAAAGAGGAGAGAAACAGGAGGAAAAAGAGGAGAGAAACAGGAGGAAAAAGAGGAGAGAAACAGGAGGAAAAAGAGGAGAGAAACAGGAGGAAAAAGAGGAGAGAAACAGGAGGAAAAAGAGGAGAGAAACAGGAGGAAAAAGAGGAGAGAAACAGGAGGAAAAAGAGGAGAGAAACAGGAGGAAAAAGAGGAGAGAAACAGGAGGAAAAAGAGGAGAGAAACAAGAGGAAAAAGAGGAGAGAAACAAGAGGAAAAAGAGGGGAGAGAAACAAGAGGAAAAAGAGGGGAGAGAAACAAGAGGAAAAATAGAGGAGAGAAACAAGAGGAAAAATAGAGGAGAGAAACAGGAGGAAAAATAGAGGAGAGAAACAGGAGGAAAAATAGAGGAGAGAAACAGGAGGAAAAATAGAGGAGAGAAACAGGAGGAAAAATAGAGGAGAGAAACAGGAGGAAAAATAGAGGAGAGAAACAGGAGGAAAAATAGAGGAGAGAAACAGGAGGAAAAATAGAGGAGAGAAACAGGAGGAAAAATAGAGGAGAGAAACAGGAGGAAAAATAGAGGAGAGAAACAGGAGGAAAAATAGAGGAGAGAAACAGGAGGAAAAATAGAGGAGAGAAACAGGAGGAAAAATAGAGGAGAGAAACAGGAGGAAAAATAGAGGAGAGAAACAGGAGGAAAAATAGGAGAGATGAAGGCATTCAGTTGCCACCAGTTAGAAGTTTTATTAAGAGTAACACCTCCACAGCTGGAGAAACACACAAAGATCAAGCTATGAAGCAGTCAAGATCCTAACTGTTGACATTAAGGCCAGAGCTACTCAAACATTCTTCCAGATATTCTAAAATTTAACATCTTGGAAAAATAACCCTCCATTAGTCACTGCCTGCAATAGAAGTGAAAAATAAGCAACCAAGAAAGAATTTTTTTTTAAATTAAAAATCAAACTTTCTTGACAACTGCAAATAGCAAAGAGTATTCTCGACAACCATAACTACCTAAACATCCAGCAAGAGCTCAGAAACTGATACCATTGCTCCACTGTCTGAGTACCACATAGCATCTGAAGCCTCTTAGTAGGTCTGTAAGACAAACACTTTCATGGGCAGTGAGGAGGGATAACGGGGGTCGGTGTCTGAATCATGGTGGGAGAGGTTAATCTTGATTCTAACTGTAATTAAGCAATTTTTCTTTTTTTTTCCCCCACAAAAAGTTCATACTAGTGTGAAGTGGATTGAATATCAACTTCAAATTGCAATTTATGCTTCATTTGCAGATCACCTCATCCCTTTTAATATCACCAGGAAAATAGCATTTGAAATCAAGTAGTAAACATTTTTAACTATGAAACAATTATTTTCTATTATCCATAGAAATAACATTAAAAATCCCATTCTTTCCTCAGAAAGCACTATCCAAACTAATTCAGAAAGATATCTGAATGGAGGAAGGAAGAGTGCAAATATACTTTCGTCTTAAAAACTGTCCTAGAAGGACCCTTTGTTTCAGCAATGAGAATTAAGTTCCATGGGTCTTTGGCATACAATGTTAATAATCAATTAGCAAGGATTTTTGTGAGTGTTGCTGGACCGTCAAATTACAGTTTCAGTTATACACAAAGACATCAGCAGCAGGGAGCAAGGCAGAAGTACCGAGCTTTAAAGTCACCCACATACCAAGCCCCAAACCCTTCTATCATGAGCCGCCCTAGAAACCAGCAGTGACAGCTTACCTCAGATGGTGACACACCGTCAGGTGGCAAGCAAGCTGCTTGCAGTATTAAGCTAACATTTTAAAAAGCACACACAAAAGCAAGATATAACACCATCAAGTTGGCATGATAAATGTCTCTTCTCCTAAAGTTAACAAAAATGACCTCTCAGAGAAACAGTAGTTAAGAAAATGTTTAAAAAACTTCTACTACACCTATACTTTTTTCACATGATAGCCATCAACAAGGTTACACAGATGTACACATACAATCCAATATTAAATGCTTCCTGATAGTTGACTTCAGCTGATTTCCAGTATTTCATATTTCCAATGTGTTTATCCCTATTCATCTCATGAAGGACTCTGAATAGTGCCAGTGCATCTGTGATACTACTGAATACAACTTGATACTATTTATGTTTATTAACAGCTTGAAGAAAGTGTGCTGAAACAGAAAATGGGAACTTATATTTTCATGGCTTACTGCACCGGCCTAACCTAACTAGCTTTATATTTATATAACTTTGTATATACTGTTACAGTGCTGCTTGAGCAAAGAACGGATTTGTTTAAAATAAACATTAAAAGCTGAATAAGGTGTAAAATAAAGCAACATTAAAATACAAACTCCTCTGTTTAGTTAGTAGAAAGGTTAACACAGAAATGACATATTATCACCAAAATGTAAGTACAAATATGTAAATATCAGCTAATATGGATCACTGCTGATATTTAGTGAAAGAATATCCAAATAGTCTAGTATGATACTACACTATATATGCAGCCTTTCCAAAACAAAGAACTCGAAGTTAAGGAGGTGAGTACCACCTTGGTGGAATTTAAATGTTTTGATCTGACAGCTAGGTTTGAATTCCAGAAACTGCAACAGGATTTATGACCCATATAAGACTTCAGCTTTCTTTGTACCAAGAATAATATTCATTTCTTTATTAATGAAACAGCAGCACAGTACAAGTGACAAGCATAAAATTATGCAGAAAAGTATTACCAAGACTGCCAAAAGAACTTTATGTATTATCCTAAACAAGTCCACTGTAAGTACAATACAGTCTGTAAATGACTTCCTGCCCCAAATTATCTCAGAATCTGCCCTTTTTTCATGGTGGACAGCTAGATATTTGTAATGGACATTTGTCTGGGACCAGGAATGCAGGAAATAACTTCATCAGTGTTTGCCTACAGTCAAATGTGGCTAGTACTAATTTAAATTATCGAAATCCAGTATTAGTTGCTTTGGAGCACAGCAACACAGCATCCTCCTCAGAGAAATAATAGAAACTAATCCTCGATGAGCTCCATACTGCCAGACCCCAGCCAGCAGTCACAGATAACTCTGACATCTACAGTAGCACAAGTAAGTCAATTTTAGCTCTGGCTGTACCAGCCTAGAGCATCTGGAAGCAGCCACCTCAGAGAGTAGCCATAACCCCAAGCCCAAGGAAGGTGACACATACACAGTCCTATCAAGACTAAGAAGTCAAGTGGGAGTGATTGTCAAATCCTTAACAATTTTACATCTCAAGCTTGTACTTCCACAGCACAATTTTTCAAAAAGCTTATTAATACTCCACCAAACACAGATGGATTTTAGATGACCAGAAGCATATTCCCGACACCACCTTATTCACCAGATCTGACAGTCAATCACCAAATAAAAAGCCTTTTTCATAGAACAAAACTCCAGCTTTCCAAATCTAACCCACCCTGCAGCCTGCCCTTTTAGTCACTGAGCAGTCTGGTTGTCCTACAAAGTGCAGGATCCTTAAAAGATGGGCCTCTACACAAAAACCAGAACTGCGAGCAGGATTGCTCTCTTGTATCTGTGTGCCCTTGCAAATTGAGTCTGTTCCCATCTGCCCAGCAGCCCCAAGGTGAGCATAGCAGGGATAAGAACTAAATAAAATGTCACAGGCAAGACAGACACCACAAATAGCAGTACAGGCTCAGCAAGTAAGCGTAGAGCATATGGATTCCAAGTGCATTTCAGTATGATGCAGCGATCTTACAGGGGTAAATTGAGCATCTAACTGTGGTTTACACAGTTCTCTCTGCTTTAATGAAAATGGAAAAGGAAATATAGAATTTTAGCCTGACTCTATGTTGAAAGTTTATTCTATAAAAATATCTTTAAAATATTAATGTACTCACACTTTTTTATTGTTTTGTTGTTTGGGGTTTTTTAAAAAACTAATTCAGACATCTAAATGGAGAATTACAAATTTGGGCATATGCACGTCTGAAATACTCTGTGGAGCACCATATACAAACCAGCAGGTGAAACATTCATCCCTATCTTCAACAGATACTGTAATAGATAATAGCTCATTTATTGAGCTAAATATTATTTAACATTATAATAATACTGTACATTGATGCTATTCTTCATTTTATTTAACAGTTTATGACGTATAAGCCAGAAGAACCTGGGATAAAAATTGAAAAATTATTTAAAAGAAAGGAGAGAGCAAAGCAATTTGTTACTAGTTAATTTTATCTTCTGTTTTTTGTTATGCCTGGCAGATGATGGGTTTATAGTTCCTCACATCAGAAAATCCTATTATAGGAATTTCTCCAGTGCCCCCATAATTTCTTCTCCTTAACATCTCCCACATTGCCTACCTAAAAGTTAAAATAAGAAAAAATAAAAAAATGTGGTCTCTCTGTCCTATAAAACTTGCATTCTGTTATATCCTTACAGCAGAGACCAGACAGGAAGACCTGAAGACCAGTGGAATGGAGTGATGCTTTCACTAGCTAGGTGGAAAAGATCAAGATCTGCCTTATTTTTTCAAAGCAGCTTTTCACCATCTGTGCTCATGACAGTTTTATTCTGGGCCAACAAATGGCCTTTTTTGAAATGTAAAATTAATTTGCACTGCGTTGATAAAGTAGAATGAAGAACAAACACTTCTTACAAAACCATCATCTTATAGTAAGTGTTCTTTTTTGTATAAAAAGTCAATATAGATGGTTGTCACAGAAGGGAAACATCAAGCACTTACAAAAAGACAGGTAGATGACCACATAGGGACACAAGTGTGAGTAAAGCATCACATATTTTCTGTCAGAAAAATAATTTTAAAAAAGGAAGATATTTACACATACATTCAAAAGAGAAGTACAGACACACCAATTCAGTGGAGGGGAGGAAATCATAATGCCATTTGTCACACCTCCACCTCTGTGCTCAAAGATAACCTTTTTCTCAAAAAAGCGAACTTAAATCTCTATCCACAACTATCCTCAATATTTATCTACTTTGCAGTCCACAGCATTTTTTTTAGAAGATGTATTTTGCTATGTACTTATTGTTTCATTTTGCAGTTTTCTAATAATGGGAATTGTAGTAATTTCCATTTTCAGCAAGTACCAAATAAACCTCCCATTGCTGTGTAACTCTCCATCATTGGTTTATAGCCTGTATAACCCAAAATAACTTTCTATTTGTAGAAAAACTGTACTAAATCCTTATAGATGAAAAATTTAAAACAAAACCCATATGTTTCCAAACAATGTATTTGAAACATTCTTTTACTTTTATGTGCAGACCAAAGCTTAGAGCATTCTGTCTCTCTAGCAAGACAGATTAACACTATCACTTAAATCACCACAAGAAATACTGTTCCAATTCTATTTAGGTGTTGGTGATGTTATCAGCTCCCACAAGAGAAAGAAAAATTCAGGGGTGGAGTTTGGCAAGCTTTAAAATAAAGGTTTTTACACTTAAATCTTAGTATAAAGCTTACAGACTTGATTCAACATTGATTAATGGAACCGATTATGCTTCAACTCTCAGCTAAATCACAGTTAAAAGGCAGATGAGAAGATATGGCTATGCCTATGTTACAGAAATTCAAGCATTTTTGTCCAATGAATAGCTATCAAACATCTTATTTGAGTTTATCCATCAGATACAGGAAATATTTATGTGAAAGTGAACTAACACCATGCAATAGGAAGGAAAACAAGTTGAAGGATAAAATGTTACATTCCTGTAACATATGATTGTGTAGCACTACTTTCCAGTAGTTTCATGTCATTAACACAATCTTTTTTTCATCAGAATATGAATTTTTATGATGAAAGTCTTTATGTAACACTAATCTTTCTATTATGACCTGAGGGAATATACTGTAATAATATTAGAAATCTTCATTTGTTTCTTCATTCACTGATTCAAAGATGATGTTGTGGTTTAAACAGAATTAAATTACTTTAAAAAATTATACTTACGGGCATTATGCCATGCCCTTTTAACTTCCCCTACATAGACCAACAGCACAGCTCACTTATCGGATGAAGCTAATACCCTCTGAAACAAACAATCACAGTATTGTAATCATTTACCTGTTAACCTGAGGTCACAGCAAAGGTGTCGCATCACAAAGCAGTAAGTCAGTGAGAGCCCCCGCACTGAGAGCATGCTTCTTTCTAAATGCTGGGCAGCTAGTAAAAGACTCAAGAGGCAGTAGAAGAGCTCTTGTACTAGAAACATTATGTCAAGAATCTGGAAACAGGCTAAAAATCTGTTAAATAATAGCAACCATACAAGGACAGATTTTCAGCCCCGTAAAACACAATTTTTGCCATGTAAGCACTCCTCCTTCTATTCCCTTCAAATGAAACAAAACCAATCCAAAAGCACACAGATTACTCCACTTTCAGAGTTAGGGTGAAGCCCATGGCTGCTGCTTAAGAACCTTTGGAGAATTAAAGGGATAAAGGGTATGAATGCCTCTCCCAATTCTTAAATGGGGGGGGGGGGGGGGGGGGTAACTGTGTGCCCCTTGTTCTCCCCCTCACTGAGCATTAACCTGGTCTTCTCAAGGATTAGTTAACCCTGCCTGCCACCTCTTGTGTAGCTTTCAGAGTCTGAAATGCCCTGACTGCACTGTAAATTAGCAAGTCAATTTGGCCCTCAAAAGGTATGTATTTGCAACAGTTAAAAGACTTAAGGATTTTAAGTCATACTTTCCACTGGCTAATCATTACTCAGCTTGAACTCCTGATGGTGAACTCCTTGACACTAATGAGCCTACATCTGTTCCTCTAACTCAAAATTACTTTGCTCTATGAGCTACTTTTACTAGTAGACCAATGACCAGAATGAATTTTTGACAATGGACAGCTATTCAGCACAAATCAACTTAAGTAATTTTTCCATCAAGTTTAACTGTATTGTGTTAGAGGAAGCAATTGATTGCTACTGTAAACCTGCACCACCCAGGCAAGCTGATTTCTTCTCATGTACAATTTAAGTAACTAAAAAGCAAACAAACCCCCCACACACACTGGTTATGGATAGCCGGCTCTATCTGTTATCAAGCAAGCAGAAGAAAAAAAAAAATTGTGTCACAAGGTTAGGTTATAAAGCAGATTAATTAAATAAAACAAAAATATAAATACTAAAAGCAACCCTGAACTACCTAATCTAAATGACCTACAGACTTAAAGATATCAATTGGTCCCAACTCAAATTTACTGTAAGTCCAAAGATTGCTTTTTCCAAAGAAGTGTTGAAACGATTTGGCAGCTGGCTGTAGAGGATCTATTTCTCCCTCTGTGCGCAGCTTTTAACAGTAGCAATACTCATATGAACAAAATGGAGAGACTAGAGTAAAACATTCTGTGCTTAAATATACTCAGTCAGGACTTGAGAAAGCTGGTTAATGTTATGATCACTGACAAAGCTCCAAAGCTGACGTTTTCTCTTGGTTGTTTTGTTCAAGTGACCACAGATGAGGTTGTAACGCATTGTTTCTATCAGTTTCAAGTAGGTTTTAACCACTGAAGTTGACAGATATACCTCTTACGTTTTATATACTTAACAGCAAATGGAGTAACAAATAAGTACAGGAGAAAAACAAGCTGTATGTCTTGTGGTATATGAAATATGGTATGCATTATGCCCTAACTTCCAAAGGGGAAACAAAAAAAGCCTCCCTAAATTCACCTGCAGCTTTCCATCTCAAAATAAAGTCATCTTCTTCTCATCTTAATAATTTTAGACTCCCCTTTACACCCCAGCTGTAAAGCACAGGATGGTGATGATACTTCAACTCCAAGGTACATACACAAACTCAGAAACAGAATACTAGGTGAAATTTATTGGTCAGATATATCAAGAATACCTTATGAAAAATCATTTCCTCTTACTTATAGTCTCTGAAAGCTCATAGGCATTGTCAGATCTTTTCTAAATTCAAACCACAGTGCTGATCTGGGTATTTATTTACATATACATACATACATATATATTGCATACTATATGTGCAGATGCTGAAATATGTTTGTGTAAAATGCAACCTATAAACCCCCAAGACACAGACACTGCTGATGTCTGACACTTGACAAGGTCTAAAACAGTCAGAATAAAGGATTCCAAAATTTATTTCAAGAGCGTTTCATAAGATGCCTGAATTAAAAAAAGTCATGGTTACCAAATAGGCAGCTGACAGTTATTTCTTGTGTAATGTATTTCAGAAATAACCTAACACGATCACAGTATCTCCAAACCTTACATTCTCATTAAGAAGTGAGCAGGTGGGTTTCAGAGTACATGAAAGCACCATGCTCCTAGTAGAGGTAACCTTTTTTGTCCTCATTAGGATGAGTGATGACAGCAGTGAAAAAAATGAAGCATTTTCTCTTTTCTTTTTCCTTCCTTTTCCCAGTATAGTAACAATAACCAGCAGAGAGGATTCTTTGCAGCAGATGAATAGATCCACACTGGTTTCATGGTTTAGTTTATTAGACAAGAAGTATCCCAGGTATTTCTATCTTGTGTTTGACTCGGGATGACATAAAAAGAAAATGCTGCTTGCTATTGCAGCATTTGATTCAAAATTCTTCTTTTATTTTGTTCTTATAACTTTGCATTTTGTCTTTCCTTCTATCATTCTTTCCAACATACTGCAGGATACAAATCAAACAGCATACCACCAGAAGGGCGATGATTGCAAGATTAATAGAACACACCAACCATCACATGGCAAAAGACAGCAACTAAAGTTAGGAAAGACCATCCTCGTGTAAAATCAGCTGGACACTTAATTCAAAGTGAAATTGTAAGAAAAATCTGAAAAACCCCTAGAATTTATGCTAGGGAATTTTAACCTTTTCCATGACAACTCATGTTATCAGAAGCAAATACATTTACACACACACACAAATGCATCCTCCTAATATTTTCATCTTTCTACACTAATCATTACATTCAGCTTCACTAACACTCCTACCTTCTCAGAGAATGTAGAAACTGGAAGGCATGTGCCTGTTGGGCCACTATCAGGCTTACTGGGTCATTCTACCCTGTCAGAAAACATCCAAGAATATTGTCTAAAAGTCTGCACAAGGAGAAAGGAAAATAACTCCATACTGTTTCACTGGTTAAAAAACCCTAAAGTCATACTTCCTAATCTCACTTGAAATTTTTCCTATTCTGATCATCCCCTGTACAATTCTTCTGCCCGTTCTTCAGTCTTCACATAAATGGCAGAAAGACAGAATTTGTGTACCATCCAGGTCTTTTCATTAACAACACAGCCACCGACTACTAGCTGCAGCACACTCTGCTGACTTGGAAGCGCTAACAAACGCAAGGACAGGGAGAGCCTTTACACCTCTTCAGCGTCAGGCACCAGGGGTAGTCATGGCCCATTCTTCGTGGCCTAGGGGGGAGGAAAGCCAAGGGGTTCTCAAGTTTGCTCCAGCCACAGGTACAGCAAGGGAAAGAAGGGGGAAGAGTACAGAGGAGCTGATTCAGTCTCACAAATCCTCCATTTAAAAACAGAGCAACAGCCCACTGTATTTCCATTCATCATTATTTAATTCAATCTTCCCTCTACCAGTTTTTCTGCAAGCAGCAGGCTGAAAGGTCATGTAAGAATATATGTGCTGCTGCAAAACTTGCAGAAATAAAGGATAGCCAGAAGCAAAACAGATGAGCCCCCAAATCAGCAAGAACTCAACTATGTTAGAGTACAATTGCACCTGATATGGAAAGTTAAAATTTTGTATAGAAATGTTTTTGATTCAGAGATTCACAAATAACATTGCACCTTCAGAGCTCAAAAGGCAAAAAACCCAGCACACTCTAACATGATGATAACAACAGGTCTAAGATATACCCAAAAGACAGAGGCTGTAGGCACTGCCATAATAAAGAGAACCCAAATGGCTCAAGGTCTTGAAAATAATATAGTTGACATTAAATACTCTGCAGCATATCATGAACAAGGAAAAAAAAAAAGTAGTTTTATTTTCTTAAGTTTCTTAATGCTGAAATACAGTTCCTGTTCAAAAATTCTCATAAGACTTATTTTAGTTTGAAAAACAAACATATTTTGTTTTCAATTAAAATAAAAAGCTTTCATTTTGTTTACAAACAGCAGTGACAAAAGCAAATATTTGCAAAATAATTGTGCATAAGAAAACAAAATAGGTACTAGCATTAATTCCTACTAATACAGAATGCTAAGTAGGTTGCCTGAAATTAATTTTAAAATATTAATTACATTCAGTCACAGGAACATAAAATTAAGCAGTCTAATGTATCAACACTTGAAAAATACACTTGAATGTACTTCCCTAGCGAGCAGTGGTCTAAGCTATCAGCTTCTGCAAAATTCAAACACCAACACCTTTATCCACAGAGTTTCAATGATAACACTTAGCAGTTCATGGAGTTAACAGCTACATCATTGTTTTCCTCAATCTATGGGCAGTTCCAGCACTTCTGTAGCTCGGGATATTGATGAATATTAGAATGAAACAACTAGCAAAGACTAGCTTCATAGCTCTTGTTCAAAAACATGCGGGAGGTTTTGCAATTTATTTTTTACGCTGCAGCTACAGCTTCAGAAAGTCATAGGGTTGGACTCAAATTTTTCCTTGAGAGAAGTAGAGAGTATGAGGAACAGAGAGAATAGCATATCTATCTTGTCTTGCCCTCACCTATAGGCAGGAGGCTTTGAAGGAGAGGGTAAAGACATAACAGTAGTTTCACATTCTCACAGATGTTGAGTTGAAGTAGGAGAGGCCATTGTGCTTTTCTTGAACCATCACATTTCTTGAACGCCTACCTGCCTGAAGTGGCTATAAAAGTTGAACTCTTGTCTTTACAGACAGAACAAGGTATGTCCAAGGGTGTGGTATGGTAGAAACACCACAGCGCTCTCTCTTCTGATGGGTAAGGTAAAATTCTTTATAAAATACTGCTCTGAACTTACCTGCCATCCACTTTCACCCTTTTCCTCCCTTTCATCTATTTTTGGCTGAGTATGTCAATTTTCTATCCCAATAAATAAGAGTACCTCATACATTATGCAGTTACTGGAATTTAGGGTTTAACTAATATAATTTCAGGTCTTGAAAACCCAATCAAGCTCTTGGTAACCTTTCCTTTTCTATTTACCACATTATACAAAGTTCAAAACATTGAACTTCAAGTTCAAGGTCACAGCCCATCTTTAATCTTCTATTAATATTACAGGAGAGCAGTTCTGGAACACTATGGTCTTTTAATTACGAAAAATTAGTAATGATTAGCATGGCCATATTTTACAAATAAGACTGTGCTCTTACTTCTGCAAGCATAATCAATAGCGTTCTTATAAAATTTGGTTTGCTAAATCCACTGGAGTGGAGGGACTTGATAATTCCCTTTTAAACTAACTTTTACAATTTCCCAGCTGTCTAGTTCTCTACATTTGTCATGACAGACAAAGTTAAATTAAAAATTCTAAACTGTCACCCTAGGGCAAAGCTTGATAGAAAAGTGTAGAGCAATACTCTTTAAAACCAGTAACAAAATATATCCCAACACTATAGAGAAAACACACTGTAATTTTTCTGTGTGCATTTACTACCCTAGTCCTTTTTAATAGATGCAATTTTCATGAAATCTAATCACAATGCACAACTCAAATGGGTGTCTCACACTATTCTTTTTTTGAATAGTCTAATTCAATTGGTCACAGCAATGGAATCTCGTATTCATGAAGGCATGTGTTTAGGCACAGAGGTTAGATGTCACATCTGTGATTGATAATGTTTGTTTTGTGTTCTGCTTTTCAATAACTCTTCACTTTAAGCAGCATTTTGCTTCTAAACAGGAGTGGGTGTAAGGACACTCAGCATAATGGAATGGGCCAGGTTTAATTCCCTTAATCACTTGGTCAGGGCAACAGAATTAACTGTCCACATCTGTTCTCTCCAAGCGCACAGGCTTAGTTCTCCCTCTTATGCAATAAAGGGGTGCGGGGTCATGATGCCACATCTAGCCTGTCTTTTCCTCCAAAACTGAATCCACGGAGAGAACCCAGGGACTGACTGTGGATCAACACTGACTGATTTTGGACCACAAAATACTTGTGATGTGGCAAAACCAGCTCAATCTTGAGCCTCAAGAGTAACTTTTTATATAATGTGCTGTATACGTCCAAAAGAAAAAGCAGAGCCACTTTGTAAACAGACAGACAAACAAAAAACACCACATTATAACCCTGACAAAAAATGGTTGCTTACTGAAGGTGGTCTTGACAGACCACTGAAAACAGAGTATAACTGCACTCACACTTAGGGTGACCTGTTCAAACAGATTCATAATAACCAATTTAACCATAAAGGCAAAGATGATGTTCAACATCATTAGTCACACTGATAGAGCACTCTGGACAGCTGCTTAGCAAAGTCCAGGAAGGGTCAGATTCAAAAGAAAATTTGAAATGGTATCATTTAAAATGGCAATTAATTCAGACCCATTGGTTTGTGCTTCTGGCTCGCCTCTGAAACCCTGTGTTTCTGTACTGCTGAAAGTAAGATGATGGAGGTCAATTGCTCCAAGCCCCTGGTGTCCACAAAATGGTGATTAGCATGGTGCTCAGTCTCAATCTGAAGCCAGTAATGAGCCACCTACGCTCACCCACTTTTGACATTTGTATCAACTATGCTTGTTTAAGAATGAATAGACACAGAAATATTAAGTTCAGAAAACAACAGAGTTCATGCTGGGAAACAAACACTGAAACACCAAAAGGGGAAGGGAGAAGTCACCAACAGCCAGGTACGTACAGGGAACAAAACACGGAGCAACAGACAGGGATGTTCAAGAAAGTGACAACACCCATTAATTTATAGGAACAGCTCCGTTATTTTCTGGTATAAGAAATAAACTAGTTTTGGAGAGAAAGAAAACAGCTTTCTCCTTTAAGGCAGATTGCTAGTAAATGCTGTGTTTCATCAAGAAGTTGTTCACTGCAACAGGCTTCTTGAGATATACTGGATGCAAAAGGAAATGACTGCCGGGAAAACCTATAGATCAGCTGACAGCAGGAAAGTGAGGGAGAACTTCCTGAATTTATTTTGTTAAAAACTGATTAAGAATCTTTTTCCTCACTTACGCCCTTTTCAGTAATGTTTGTGTTATTTCGTTTGGATGCCGTGACTACTTTCAGTTGGCATTTTGTCCTTTGCCTGACCTGAGCTAAGGGTGATTTCAAGATAGCAGGTTAAACACAAAATAATCCCCTCTCAAGGCTGTAGCAGTCTATGAAATGAGGCAGGAGGTAAGACACCTCTTAACTCCCTAGCACACGATATTCCACAGGGTAATCCATGAAAGCGGAGGCTGAACGTGCCTGTGGAGGAGCCCTGTGGGGCCGGAGGGGAGCTGACGTCCCAGGGAACAGGAGAGCCACCAGCGCAGTCCAGAGAGCAGGGCTGAGGCACCACGACACTGGGGCATCAAGCAAGGTAGCCAGGGGCACACCTGAGACCCAGAGTCCCTGGGGAGTTGGTCATATCAGCGCTGAAACCTCATCCGCCTGGTAACTGCTACCCGTTTCTACATATGCAGAACCCAAGACTACAGCACTTCAAACCTGTCTGTGGACCTCTGATTTTATCACTATAGTAAATAATAAAGAAGTGCAAATGAGGATGATAATATTGCTTGTTTTACATGCAGAAGGTCAGAGAGCATGAATTAGTTACTCTCCTGTGTAGGCCACTGCTGGCTTTCTGACGGGGAAGAACAGACTACAAAGGACACTATTTCCTCACTCGGAGTTAAGTAGAGACACATGGTGCTGTGATTCTGCCTCGTCTCGTCCACGAGCACACTAACAGCCAAGGAATGCGTAGGAGAAAATAATCAACTACTGTCTGGAGATAAGCAACATATTATTTCTCCAGGGAGCAAGTGGGGGAACCAGGATGCAACAGCTGTTTTCAGTCACACTATTTCTGCCTTGGACTGCTCCCACTACATACACTGCCTTACTATGACTTGAAAGAAATAGCCTGTATTTATAAATATTGAGATAAATAGGTACGTCTGTGTGCTTGTGTGCATCTGATTGTAATGCAGAAGGAGAAAATATCCTTCCCAGACACATTAATGCAAAAGTAAAAGGGAAAATATCCTTCCTACATACATTTATTTTCAAGTGTGTGTGCCAGCATATTTTTATTTTACAAAACTGGTTACTTCATCATTGGATTGCATCCTTACTGCACTTAGCAGTTTGGAAAACAAAAAGAAGTATGAATTCAAATGTAACTCACAGGACAAACAAGTATTTATTTGAATTTTTAAACAGCCTGGTGATTTCTCTTCTCCATTTCCTACTATAATATAAAGCATGTTAAATGGACAAATGTGTTATGAATGCAAATCTTCTATAGGTGAAAGTGTATGGAAAGAGAATTAAGCTATTGAGGAAAGTCTAAAATCATTTTTCTACCAGCACAAATGAAAAGTAGTGTTGCCAAAAAGTAAACATACCAGCAAAACCAGATTTAGGCAATAAGTCAGATCCTCTGATCTGTATATTTTTGTGAACCAATCTAGAATTCATCCAGTGAACACTGAAAGACAGTGCTTGAAACAACAATTTTTCATAACTGAAACTTTTAGAAACATTTGCTACAGTATTTTGGTGTGTATCCAGAAGAGTGATATGTTTAATAACATTCAGTCATCATATAATTACATGCACTGTATACAGCAACCCTTTAATGATGTTGCTAAGCCAATTTAGGACAATATGCTCATCCACTAAGCTGTTACAGCTTAGAATGACGTTCTTATCCACTTTGAAGTTCAACTTACCATTAATTGTTTAACACTAATAGAGTTCTGAATAAATAAAGTCAACAAATTAGAACGCTATAGTTAATTGTAATTAATGTTGATGTGTGTAAACCCTATTTTCATAAAGCGCAAGATGGCAAAGAAGATAGCTTTGCATTTTGCTAATGAAGTTTGAGTTGTTCTACTGCAAAACAACTAACCACTACCATCTTCACCCGAATAAAAAATGGCCAGATAAAAATTAAGAATTAACTAAGAAGAACCTACATTTCATAGAAAAAAACCCTCTTACTGTCATTATCGAGTTCATAGCAAGGGCATCTGCACTGCAAGCCCTTCCACATATGTATGTATAGACATATACACATATATATATATAAAATAAAGGCAACACATCTTCTCAAGAACTCTGATTTATATGGTTTCTAACTGCAATTTACTGTCTTCCCAAGTCTATGTTCTACATCTTTCTCTCAGGTTTCTATATTCAACTCGAATCTGGAAGGGAAAACCGAAACAAAACAGCCCACAACAAAACAAAATCAAAGCCAAATAATACAAAGGATTTTCATCTTTATCTATCTGCCTCTATCTCTTGGTTATATAATCACAGCTGTAATCTCTAGTAAATGCAGACTCAATCAGATAGCACAATAATGCTGGGGAAGATCGCTCAAAGCTGTGATGTGTTGTAGAATCTAAACCAACTGTTAAAGCTTCAAAAAGTTTCCATCAGATTACCAGATGGTGATGCAATCCTTCAAACCTTCTACAACAGTACGTGTAGTGAGACCATGAAATGTTAGCTTCTCAATCATCTGCCTCATAAACATTGGGAAGGAAATCTGAAAGAGAAACTTTTTCTTATATGTTTCTCCAAAATTACGCACAAGAGACTGTACCAAAACATATTCTCTCTGGTCAAATAATGACTACTTATTTGTTTTCTGTTTTGTGAATAAAATAACTATATTTACTTTGCTAAAATTAAACTGTGACTTTTCTTGTACGTGGTGAGAGCATACGCATTTGTCTTCCTGAAGACAGTGTGATCGTTTGTTGACATCTGCAGGTGAAGAAACTTTTAATGATGTTTTTAAAATCTATTTACCCCATATAATGTGAAAGCTATGGTCAAGATGTGTGATTTTACCTAATTTTCAAAGTTGTAATTTAACAGACTTAAAGCTGGACTGTTCCTCCCAAGTTATACCAGGGGATTATCTCATCCATAGATCTAAATGGCAGAAGTTTGGAGAAGAGTCCTGAGCATGCAAGACTAGGCAACCTAGAATAGAATGGCAAGTGCTACCATCAACTTCTTTCTGTCTACATGCTATTAAAAAGCTGAAGAGAATGAAGTGTTACCATTAAAGAGAGAAATAAAATGTTATCGTACATAATAAAGTGACTTGAAAACACTTAGGCATTTATACTGTATGAATTCAAGTCACATAAGCAAAGATATTCTCCAGTCAATGGTGAACGCAGTGGATAAAATCAGAAGCAGCATATCCCAAATGGAGGGTTACTAATGGATCTCCACGAAGCACAGGGTACAAAAGAAAACACTTTAACAGAGTATTTGCAATTCCTAGATATGAAAAGGATGTAAGTTGCCAAGAGCTCGTCCAGATGCAGCCTTACTTCTTTCTAACCAAGAGACTGGTTGAAAGTGATAAACTGATACACTGGTAACACTGAAAAAAAATAAATGTAAGAGTAATAACTTTGAAGAAAACAATAGAGAACTTACAAGAAGGAACTAGACCCAGCCTTTACTGTTCATACACAAGGAACAGAGAAGTCCAATCTTGTAGCGGTTTATTTAATACTGGATTTAATCCATTTTCCTTGAGTCTGAGGCAGAGCTCTTTACCACATATTTAGATGTAACACCAGGTGTTGGAACACCACTTGCTAAGCATTCTGAAGACTCCACATTAGGCTGCTCATTTCTATACAGCAGGGCAGGAATCAAAGCTGACTTAAAAAATCCAATATAGCCATCATAGCTTTTTTCTTCCTTTTTTTTTTTTTTTTTAGTGTTATGAAACACTCTTTCAGAATATATTTTCTGTGAACTATGAAAGAATGAAAGAAATCCATAGTACTTGCAGTCTGAATCACACACAGAATTCATATTTCCTGTAACTTCTTGTTTCTGAACTTCATCACCTTTAACCAAGGTGATAAACCACCCACCTTTTAGGACCAAGCTTCTCTGAAATGATGTGCTTACTATGCAAATTTTAGGTGATACTTGCAAGTGGCCAGGATAAAGAAATACTTTTCTGCAGATCTATCAAAAGAGTTGGCTGCAGGTGAGATTAGATTTTTCAGTCCATTCACGGTACTTGCTACGTTTGCCACATCCTTTGTGAGAGAAGCAGCTCACATTTTCGGTCATGGAAGGGTATCAAAGTAAAACTATCTGGGCTTCAATATTTCACTTCTAAGAATATGCAATAAACAAAAAACCCACTCCCAGAGAATATGGCAATGAGGATAATGGAATAAACCTTGCTTCAACATTCCATACAGCTTGGAAAAGCCCTGAATTCGAAGTGCCAGTAGATTGAGATCAAGTATTGATTGAGATCAAGTTCATAAACTGTTCAGGAAAGACCCAAGACAACAGACTTTGGTTTAAAAAGTTCATCCACGATAGTTTATACATCTAATTTGGAGATGCACAGGCATATCCATGCGTATCTAACCACCACATGTACTTTTTCCACACTGACTGCTGTCATAGACAAGGTACTCACACCTAGACAGATAGATACGTCTGAAGCAGAAAGGCCATCACGTTTTCTCATGTTCTGTCAGCTTGTCACAGATTACAAAATGAAAAATCTGTTCTTAGGCATTAGGCATCCACTCTAATTTCTCATACAGGGCACCATACCAATAAAACGATGATGGACAGCACTATCGCATCAAGTGAGACGAGAAAACAACTCGCCTCAGTAAGAGATCTAAGAATTCCTACCCTGCTGAATCAGCATAATTCATTCACTTAGTACTTCACATCATCGATCCATTAGAGGGCTAGACCCCCAGCTGCAGCACAGCAGCCACTTCTCTTACAACGGGCACGTATTATAAAGGCAACAGATACCAAAATAAAGTGAATCCTGTGTGGCATAGAACTGACCCAAGTAGTTCTGCCAACACCCACGCCTGGCTCCTGCTGCACCAGCAAAAGGTGACACTGACACCATGTTATGCGATTGGTTTTGACATGCCTTGGTCATTAGGAAGCAGTGTGAACTGCTCAACAGACAAAACAAGTTCTGTAGTTCTCTGCATCGCAGAGAAGAATAATCACAGAGATTAAGACCAGAACCAATTCAGAGCCAGCAGGACTATTAACTCTGCCCTCTAACCTGCCTTCCTGTCATCCTGCACGGCCGCAAGAATCAGACGTACCTAGCATCAGCTATGCATTTGTAACCTTCAGTGCAGCAGCTGAACAATATACAAATTCCCTCTTAACATCTTACCTCAGAAAGCTCCATACACGCCACACTGAACATATTAACAACACAACAGCTATTCCTTCTCAAACGAAGTGCTAGATAACTTCATTACATTTTTCCCACAACATAATCAAGGATTTAACAGTCATTGCGCAAAAATAATCGCTACACTGAAGACGTATGAGAAACCTGTTAGGATAGGTTTTACCCCAAAAATGCATATTGTGCAAGTGTAACAGAGAAGCAAATTAAAGAGACAAATGTTTTAGAAAATGTGAAAATAAATTAATAAAGCTTTCAGAGTATTTTTTTAATTCTCTGACACAGTAAATTTATTTAAGACTTGCAGACTGCATGTATTTATTTGCCTAGTTGTTATAGCAGTTAAATGCAACCTAATGAGGTACACACAGATATATTTTTTCCACAGCAGTTCTAACCTGCATCACATTTTAAAAAACTGAATATTAAACCAATATTATCTATGTGTAGTAAAATCAAGTACTATACTATGTTTTGATTCAAATTTTGAAATAATACATAACCCCCTTCTCCAATATACTGAATGGAAAAGAAGTTGTTCCAGATCAGTCATTAGAGGCCTTTTAGTATCTGATGAAGATGTAGGGCTTTTAAAAAATAAAATTAGTATCTGTATTCCTTTTCAATTTTCACATACAGATCTTAAACTGGGAAACAATATTTTGGTATGAAAAAGCTCAACAGACATGATAGGAATTGTTTAATTCCATAATAATTCTGTAGTTAAATACCTCTTCTTAACAACAATTTGTTTTAGACTTTCTTCTCCACCTTCATGGAACCAGTAATCAGAAACTTAACTTCCCACACTTAACTTTTTTTTGAAAGAAATCGTACATGTACATGCGTATCTTTCCAAAAATTAAACAAATTTATCTCAACACAGGAACAAAATAACAGTTTATATTGTGTTGTGCTTTCTCCAAAATAGATTCTGAGCAGCAAGGATTTTATGTGAGATTGTCTGCCAAGTCTTAACTTGAACTATACTTTTGTAGTATTACCCTCACTTTAAACTACTGATTCACAGGAAAAGGCAGTTTCATCATTTCTCTCTCAATATTCAAAGATCTGAGACTCTTTTTTAAACTTTTATTCAGTGTTTACTTCCTAGCACTCAGAGAAATAATCACAGTTATCTAATGCTTCATTGATGAATGTTTTGTAGCTAACATAACTAGGCCATAATAGGAATCATATGCTGTACAAAAAAAAAAAAATTACTTCGTAGGTAGCTAATGGAAATTCACTTACTACAGAAATATCACTGGCTGACAAAACAGATGAATGATTCACAAATGCAAATGAGAAAAAAAAACATTCTACAAGAAGAAAACACATGTGATTCTAGACATAATTTAGAAATGTGTTTACAAGACGTTCTAAGACACAACACATTCCTCCCAATGCCCTTGTAAAAGTCCTCTACCTGTGTAACACAAAAAGCCTTATCCACTAACCCAAATCAACAAAACCACCCCTACAGCCGGCAGAACACCAGTGCTGCAAGAGCTAACAATACTACAAACACAAAACCCACAAACTTACAAAAACAAACTTGTGTCTAAAAGTTAGATATTCTTGCATCACTAAGTTACTGATTTAGTCATCTATGGCAAAGACATACAGTGAAAAGCATTTACTAGTTCCACAGTGATATACTCACTTGCATCACGGCATCGGGTTATCTGTGATGGCTATTCAACCACTAAGTAAAACAGCAAAAGGAGACTTCACACAGTCCTGTTTTAACTGTCAGGCTCCACAATGCCATCTCACCTAACAAGTCTGAAAACCTAACTGGGCTTTGACATCATGCATCAAGCTAAGCAGCATCAAATCTCTTCTTCAACAGCCTAAGAGACTAGGTTCTTGCAACAAATTCACTGAAATACCTGTAACAATCACAGCTCTGTCATCAGGGGTGAAAAAGCCTGCTTATCAAACTTGAAAAAAATTATTGCAAAGTTTGACAGATTTTAAAAACTAACGATTCAGTAGCCATTTACTATCTGACCTTCATAAGAATCTTTTTCATTATCATGTTGCAAAAATATATTGCATTACTGACTGAAACTATTAGTCACTAGAAAACCACTATCATGTTCCCCAAACTGGGGAATCATCGTTACCATTAATTTCAAAGGATAGCATTAAAAGAGACAATATTCAATATTTTAATTGCTAATTCCACTGTAATTTATATTATAAAAACATGCAGGAAGGTTATGCCAGCCTGGATGACCGGTCTTTTTTCTGAACCATTTCATTTCCTAGGGAAAGCCTCAATAGTATCTAGGGCATCTGGGGATACCGCAGCGGAATTCAGAGTTCAAGGAGCCATGCTGTAGTACTGATACAGCGGTAGTCGCAGAGGGCACTTATTTCCACATTTAAAAAGATCAGTACTGATGCAATACAGGGAAACAAGGAGAGAGGCAGGGCATTCCATCTCAAAGCCGTTACAGCTTAATTCTTTCATCTTACTTTATTTCATGTGCATTCTAGGGACTACCATGAAGACTTTGCTCCTATTATCCTCTTCTCACAGTCTTTTTGTATGATCTAAAGCATGATCTACTTTTTTGTACTTTTATTTCTCTCATGTCAGGTTCATTTACCAAATAAGGACACTTTGATTTTCTTTACATGATATTTGATGAAGTCTCATTATCTATTTAGGTGATATTCTTAGGATACATGAGCCAAATGAATTGCCTGGAATATACAAATACTTATTAGTGCAAAATTTCAACTGTGGAGTTAGAAGGTTGCTACAACACTTACAGAACAGCTCAACGAAACAGCTGTCTTACTCATGATCTTAGCCTCTCTCCATACATTAAGGGCTTGCTTAGACAGGAAGGCTTTAAAAGGAAAAAACAATTTAACAAAACCAACACAACATCCCCACCTTGTAATCACAAGGATTTTTGTATCCAGGTTGCAAAACCTTACACATGCATGCATGCACACATACATATATACATACCTGTGTATCTCAACTAGCACTAACTGCTCTAATCCATTTTTACCATTCTCACATTACCCAGATTTTCAGTTGTCCTAACTCAAAATTCCAGTTCAGTAACTTGAAAAATACATCAAATTTCTAAGTGTACCTGGAAAAAAGTTAGAGGGTTTTTGGCAGACATCTATTTAGATCCACCTATTTCTATTACAACGTGCTAGTCCAGTACATTGCAGATAAATACAGCTGGGAGAGATGTCCACTGCAAATTTGTCTAGTCTGTTCCCTAACTGCAAGACAGTATCAATGGTAATGCTATCATCCTAGATGGATGTTTGGCTAGTCTGTACTGTAATATCAGTAACGGCGAGAATTTCACAGCCTCTGCAGATATACTATTCCAATGCTTTACTACTGTCATAATTTGAAAGGGGATTTGGGGGTTTGGTTTTGTTTGTTTTCTCTAATTTCTAACCTCAATCTCTCTTGGGGAAAATGATTCAAGCTTTAAGGAAGTCCTAAGTGAGAGCAGGATTGTCCAAAGGGTACATGAAGCGAAGCACTGTGGCGACTGTGGAAAAGAACAAATAAGTTTTCTGGGCTGGAATTCCTGCCAGGCGGTGGGAAAACAGAAAGATGAGAAGGTCTGAGGAGAAGTCCTGTGGACCTCAAAACCGAGATGAACAGAATTCAGGCTGTTGAAGTGGTAGCCAGGAATTGGGGAGCCAGGTTAAGAGTTCCTTTGTGCCTATGTTTTCTGTGCAGGTATAATGTCTTTGTCATTTTAAGTCATGGCACTCAGAGAAGGTAACAGTGTCCTGGAAGCGAGCTTTAACTGTAACACACACACATGATGGGGGCAGGGAAGAGGGAAGTCTATCTAATGGTGAAAGAAGCTAATGAAACTGTGCAAATTCATCTTGCAAAGTCTTGAATAACTCATACAGCGGACTTAAGAGACATCTATACATAAATCGCTAAAGAAAAGCAGGTATCTCCAAGGTATAATTTACTCAGTTTTCCCAAAAACATGTTTCCCATTGAGACACCTGGTTTTGATCTGGGAGAAGCACAGGTGCTTCCACACTATATGACATCATCATGGTCACCAGTGAGGTACATCTGCCCTGCTCACCAAAGGATTTCAATCTTGTAGAATCTTAAAGAGCAGGGCTGTACTGGGCACTCATTATTCGACTGAGCCTGAGCCTCAGTAATTGAAAGAAGAATATGGTCCCATAATGTGCTAAAAGCCACCAGTGAACAGGCCACCTAGCTACCACATATTTCAAATCTAATATAGCCATTTTAGTTATTTCAAAAGGCTCTTGTCCATGTTCAGACTAATCGCAAAGAGAGAGATACCCTCTGTAATAAAGCTGTTTATCTGAAATTAAAAATTGGATTAATTTTTCTTTCCCTCCTACACTACTGGAACCTCATCCAACTTCTATCATCTTTCAAAACACTTTCTAATTGAAGCATTTGCAATAAAAAAAATAATCAGGATGGCAAAAAGTGCGCAAATTAGCAAACCTAAAGACGTGCATCGTTCCACAAAACTGATATATTTCGGGCAGTAAATCCAGTTCCTAAATGAATCTACTACGGCAGGTCTGTAAGCTGAGTGGGTGAACTGACCAGCAGAGTTTTGTCTGCTGTTGAGAGGCAACAGATCTCAAACCCTTATCTGCGGGACCGCAACAGCCCTTTTTCTAAGTGGAGAATAAACCTATTTTTCAGTGCATTAGCTTATCCCGCACCACTGCTTCCCTACTAAAGGAAGGATTGTTTTCCATAATACAAAAAGCTATTACAGATTTACCATGTGAGCAAACTGATATGTTGAATAACTGCTAAGTAGGGAAGATGAGTAATAGCTCCATGGACTTCCAAAGTAATCAAAGTGGAAATAAACATTCATTTATAACATTCAGTGTTTAGCTATATTCTACTGGTAATAGACACAAGTAAGATTTCATACACAACAGAAGAAATGGCGCTAAGTATTCATACAACTTCTGACAATAAGATAATTAGTCAACTACAAATATTAAACTATACTTGTAAAACCTTCCCCATCAATGTCATGGCTGCGGGGAGCAGGTCAGGGAAGGGGGATGAAGGATGTTGGAAGGGAGAAGTACAACCGTCCAACCAAAGCAATTCTTTTTAGGGTCATGGCACAAACGTGATAAATTCACCACCCAATTACGTGACACAGAAAGCATTATTTCAAAATAGCGTTATGCATACCGTGACTTCTGACACAAACAGACCTGTTCATAGTAAATCTGGGGAATTATACTCCAAAATATTAATGAACTGACTGAACCAAGTCAAATAACCCTTGGTCACAGAGCTTATGTCTTTGAGCTTAAAATACAGCTGTGCCACAGTTAAGTTTAGAGCAGATAAGTGAAGTGAGAAGGAAGACAGCAAGAAAGATTTTAATCCACATTTTTGCTAGCTCACCACCTGGACCCAGGAAACAGCACACTGGCCATAGTCCTTCCAGTCTGCCATGCCTGATAATATTCTTTTTTGCAAACAAGGTAAGACACAGATGGAGTAACACATAGCTGCTCCTTAACTACCAGGAGAGTCCCTGGTTTTACTTCTGTTTGCGTTGCCTAAATGAAGAGTAATCTTAAACCAAGTATCAAGTATTTTTTCTTTAACCTTGGCAATTGCTTGTATAATGTGGGGTGCCACACCCTTTTTTTTTTTTCCTTTTTCTTTAAAGAAAAACACTTAGAAACAAGGAAAGCTAGCCTACCTACTCAGCTAATAGCATCTATAGGCAAGGTTTGATCCGAAGTCACTACAATCATTGCGAGGCATCCATTAACTTCAACTGCCACAAATTCAAGCTTATATATGTTTGTTGCTGCTTATTTTGAAAATAAAACTTGCTAGCTATAAATGATAGGTTTTGCTGTGCCAGTGTAATGGCCTACTAAGTACTAAACAGCATTTCATTAGCAAAATTAAAGTGACATCTAACCATCTTTTAAGTGTCCTTTTTTCAAATGCATCAATTAAACTAAACTGCAAATGGACGACAGTGGGAAAAACATTTTCTAGCAGCACTTGCCTTAAGCAGGTGATCCTCTCTCACACACAGTCATCTGAACAACAGCAGGACAATAATGACTATTCACAGGATTAGACCCTAATATTCAAATGTAGCTAATTCAGGCTTAACTGTTTAAAGATACTCCTGCTCTACAATTCATAGGGACGAATTATCTGTTTTCACGGAAACTGCTTAAAGGTTTTTGGTCAGCCTTACTAGGACTAATGCCACCTGACTACACATAAGACTTTTAACACTTTGTTCTAGGGGACAGGAAATTTTCAATAATCAGAGAGTTTGATACCCAGGGCTAGATGGAAAACCTTTGGCAAATGGAGGTAGCACAAAGCAGCAATCATAGCAGCTCTGCAAAATATCTAAACCCCACACCTCATACCACTTCTTTTCTGTAAGAGCAAGGGAATGAAGAAGTATTGTGCCTGTCTCCTTTGCATGGCATCACCAGGAAAGAAGGAAATAACCATCTATGTTGAGAGTATCAACAGAATCTGAATTCTGACTTTCCCCAAGACTGCTAAGGCAAACAGAATGGCACAGCTTGCCCTATCCCAGCACCCTTGTGCAAAGAGGAAAGGCCATCCAGAAGCTGACCTTAAACTAACTGGGGTACAATTATAAATCTTAATCTTTTAACACACGCTAAGTTCAAGATCTACAGAACTGACAATGTATAAACTCCAATACATGCAGTCAATGAAGGTTATGGGCAAAGAGTGACAGGCATTGAGAAAATGCATAAGCTGCTCTGTAAAAGAGCAATCTATTAAGGGCTTATATTTTGGACCATTTGAGAAACACAGGGGGGAAGTGATTACTGCTCCTTTAAAGGAACAATGCAGGAAGAAAAAAAAGGCAATTTAAGCCTGGAGGTAGCTGATACAGAATGCCAGCTGAACTAGAGGAACCTATGGAGGCCCCTGGGATTGTTGGAGATGGAAGAAGAGTTTCAGTTAGGTAATTAGAGCTTCAATAGAAGAATAAATACTCCACAGGCAATCCACAGGTTCTTCTCACCTCTCACCACTTCCTTCTCTCCAACAGTGACAGCTGCTTGTGAAAGAGAAGGGAAAGGTCTCTCTCATTCAACTCATTAGTTAGTAATCCTCACTGGTAATACAACAAGGAGCACAATACCAGGAGGAGCTGCCAGCCCTTCCCTCCACTGCTCCGAGGCAGAACACAGGGCTCCAGGCCCCACAGGCACTCACCCTACTAACAGCGATGCAGTGGTGAAGCCAAAGGCCATGAGTACACTTTTGAAGGAGAAAAGACACACCCCAGGGCAGGTGAAGCAATATTCAGGTCACTTTTTTTCCGCATTATTTTCCTGATCCCCCCTCTTCATGCCCCAGAGAGAAAGAGACTGCTATTTGTAGCCAGGCTCCTGAAGCACGAGGTAGCATCTTGCTAAGGAATGATCTTAAAGGAGCAGAAGGAAGAGAGTGATGACAGTGATCCACTGAGGATTCACTATTTCAGCTTTTTGCTGTAACAGTAAGATCAGTTACCAATGGAAGGCATGTTGGTTATCAATGTCATGATCTGAGACTACTTCTCTCCCTTGCCCTGCAACGATGAGTCAAAGTACCATGAAGATATTTCCATCTTCCAGATGGTCTGTGTCAGAAGGATTACTGAAATAATTGTGACTTTTATTCCCTAGAAAAATACTGCAGGAAGTTCTGCTGCACAGTGAGCCACTTCGGCATTGGTCCTGACCACTGACATGATTTTCTGAAAAGGTACGTTCTGTGCAACTCCACTCTCATGTCATCTCTCAACATCAGGTAGGTTCCACAGAAGGAAGAAGGTGACAATGTTCTGGATTTCAGTCAGCATCCCTTAGCAGGTAGGAAAGCTGAAAGACAGCCACACATCTTATTCTTTATTCCGTAGCTGCGGCCATTGGTGTCAGCTAAGATTTGCACTGGAATACCATGTACTTCAGTATTGGTTAATAAAGCTGTGACCTCCAAATTTAGCACTGCACTAAGAGACTTTTTCCTCAGACTTTCTGTGCCCACAACAAGCAGCTGGAGAGAAAGGGAAAAGATGATGATTTAGGTTACTCTCTATGCAGGGAGACAACTGAAGCCAGCTCACTTCTCAGCAATAAAAAGGGTTACTTCCTTTTGTGACCAAGGCTATATACAAATCTTTGTTACCATACCTTTTTTTTTAGATTATTAATAATCTACCTGACAGTCTACTTCTCATAAATCTTTCCTGAAAATACTTAACCACCAAACATACACATTTATTTCAGATGCCTTAACTGAAATACCTAGATGCAGGTTTTTTTCTCAAGGATTTTCTGCAGTTACAGACACAGTATAAAGTCCAGAGGGACATTAAGTATTGATCTTAAAGTGAGTAAAGCTAATAAGGAAGATTTGATCATCTTATAGGCACCCACTCATCTCTAAACAGTCAACTTTCTTTAAAAATCTGTTCTCTATTGCTTCACTTTCAGTACCGATCTGCACATTTCCCGTTTCCCTCAGCAGCATTTGCCAGTGTTCTTTAGCTGATATTTAGGCCACATGTTCCCAAAACAGAAGGAACTGATCGAAGACATACACCATGGAAATTTTCTCTATCTTCATTGCTAGCAGACCTTCATGTGTCACACAAATGTTTACATAAACTCAATCACGTTTTAGGTAACTGTACACATGGAATATAAACAGACTAACCAAACTGTTGCAAGATTATTACAGCTCCACTTTCATGGTACTGTTGTGTTTACTTACACCTATAGTTACAAGTATAAAGTTTCAACATTCAAATATTCTTCTATAAACTAAGATTTGTCTAAAATCTTATACTTACTCATGATTGGAAGGAGTCTGACAAAACAATTATTTTTCTGTGAGATTCATTAATAACCCTTTTGATTTCAGTGCTCAGTCAGCTATGCTGAAGAGGAAAACTATTTCCCTATCCCTTTATGGGCTTATGTTTTTGTGAATGTTCACATTTTTATGTTTGCATGCAAAAGTAGTATACAGCCATAGCTCATTCCCTCAAAAGCCACAGACAATGATAAAAACATTTTCTGTGTCAAAACTATGTAAAGTTAGAAGAAATGCCTAGACAAGAAAACATGACTTAAGAGAAAGTACTATGTTCCAGACTACACTCTTGCCAACTCCTGATGGACCGTGACTTTGTGAATGTCCCTGAGCACAAAATCAAAAGCATGAAGAACCTGCACACGTGCACATCCAAATCTTTTTATCTTAGTTCATATTTATATACAGTTATTTTCTTTAAATGCATAATTCTTCAGTAATGGTGAAAGTAGGTATCTACAGAGTGACAGCAGAACTAGGCAAACAGCATGTACTGATAGGCATTTTTAATTATATTTGATTTTTTAAAAAATATTGTTTAAGTATATTAAGCTGTATAGCACTTGTTTTAATTTGGTTCAGAGAACTCATTTAATGTTGCAAATATGAAGCGGGTGACATTCCTTGCTAGACAATGTATTTTTATATACTATGATGCATTTAGTATTTCCCTTTGCTACTTTATTTCAATTGCTGTAAAGCCAACACCTCATTTTTCCCCCAGAATCTGATTCAAACACAGTATGTCCTATCACAAGACAAGTGTAGCAAGTAAAGTGAACTTTATTTTCAAGATCAAAAACGTTGTCTCTAGTGTCACTGTTACATTTCAACATTAAATATTCTGTCTTTCTAAATACTCAACTTTTTTTTTTTTTTTTTTTGGTTGAAAAAGGTGCTTACCCATTTTTTAGTATGCAGTACAATGCTGGAGCACACTATTATGATAACTTATTTCACTGCAGATAGCTGCATTTTAAAGAGAGATTGAAAAGTCACCAGGCAATCTATACTTGCAAAAAGCTTTGGAAAAATCTGTTTACATTTAATAGGACTTTCTATATTTTACTGTTTTTACATGCGTTTACACATAAGCCCTGCATGACTATGTAACAATGGCTTCAGAACAGAATTTGTGTAGTTTCCACTTACATACGTTCATCCACACCTCTTCAAACTTACATATTCTGCAATATAGTTTACATATAGCAATGTACAGAGCCATTCAAAACGACAACAGAACCAACACTCCTAAGCTCATTAGTTTAGGAAAAGTGACTTTCCTAAACATTCTCATTTTTTTCCCTAGAAGAAAAAAAAATTAAAAAAACAGATTTGCATATTGAGGGTTAAGGGAACACACACAAAACTTCCCAGGAGACATCTAGATTCTCACATAGCTAACCACAGTAGTACACACACCCAGACAGGCTCTTTTTGCTCTTGTACAATACGCACACTGATGACTCGCAATGTTAAGGTGCTGGTCTAAAACATGGCAGACCTGGACTCATATCTGCAATAAAAGCTTCTCTGGGTCTCTCAGACTGTGGTTCAAAAACATTTACACTAGTTGATATCACTGTGCCCACAAAAACCTTACATGAACAAGAATAAGCAAAAGAAGACAGTTTTGTTCCTATCACCTACACTGCTTCCCCCAAACAGCACAGCAGCATAAAACACTGCTGTTCTCGCTTCGGGTGCCTACTCTGAGTGCACAGCTACGGCACAGGTAGAGCACTGGGCTTCCTTTGCTGCCTTCCACATACTTCACACGGTACCTTCCACAAGGACTTTATATAGAAATTATTTGCATACTTTTAAAGTGTTTCAATGATATGTTCATTAATGATTTTGATAGGTGCGCATACCCCTCTGACTGATCTCTGGTGCCTTCCTTGCCTGTGTGGGCTGAAAAACAACAGATAAATCTAGAGAATTGAGACCAACTGGAAGTTTTAAATGCTCCTACTAAAAACACAAAGGCAGCAACAGTGTCCCCCAAACTAGTATGAAAATCCTTCAAGAGCAGCTACTCATATATTTTATACAATTTTAACACACATGTGTAGTTCTGAAGGGTTACAGTTAGTGTTTTGGCTAAAGGTACATATTTATATACCAAAGAAGTCCCGTAGGAACAAAACTAGAATGAAGGCTCTATTATCCAAAACCAAAAAGGGTTCTTAACTTCCCCATACTATTTGATTGGCATTATAGTTAAAATAAAATAAATTTAAAAAACAAAAAAAAAAACCACAAAAAAAACCAAAACAAAAAAACCAAAAAAACCAAAAAACAACACCAAAGCAAACACAAAACAAAGCAATTGCCCAAACCCCAAAGCCAAACTCCCCTACCTCAGTGCAACTTTGCTTTCCATTCATCAGACAATAAAACATATCTTCTACAAAACTTTTTCCTGAGTTAAAGAAAGAAGCATGGCTTAAGATCAGTTGTTTCCTTAACTATTACCTCAGAATACTGAATACTGCCACTGGTGAAGGCAGTATATGCATCACGTATCCATCCTCAACCTGCTCAGCTAAACATAAGTTTATAATTCAACGTTGTGCAGCTTGTTGCTAAAAATCTTATAATTACATCTGTTTGGATGACTACTAGGTTATTAACGTTCAGCAATAAACATGAAAGCAGACAATTTATTACTATTTCGCACTGAATGTCAATCAATTCAACCAAAAAGAATCTATTTTAAAAATAATAAAAAATGAATAGTATCTAAGCTTAGCGTGCTTCCTGCTTATCCGAAAAGTCTATCTGATAATATTGAGTTAGTCAGCAAGGTGGATTTAAAACAATGTATTTGAACTTCAACAGCATTATGAGATCCCAATGCAGACCAATAATTGAGAGACAAAATTCAGCTAACAGAGAATGCCCTAAAGTATCTTTTAAATTCGTATGCCGATTAGGCGAAACTGTATTGCAGAAAACATTTTACACATTGCTGTAGCCGCTCAGCTAAGTGACTCTGAATAAGGATCAGAACAAGGGGCTCCTTGAGGCTACAGAGAAGACCAGGACACAGATGTGGTCCAGTCTGTGGTTGGAACAGCCTGATGCAGCCACAGTCATTTCATACTCTACATCCTACAAAACCTAAAAGTACACCATACAGGAGCTGTTTTGTGCAGTAAGGAATTAGAAAGATGAGTCACTATCAGCTGGTATGAAGGCTCTGGGATGTGACACCTCAGGTCAGAAAGTATGGACCAGTTCTGCATATGTCTAGTATTAGCAAAACTATCCTTTCTATTGTAGCACAGCGCGTAACATATAAAACTATTCTTCCTGATAAAGATCTTGTGAAATTATAAGTAAAGTATAGTTATAAAGAAAAAAAAGCCTGGAAAAAAACTTGCCATTTCCATTAAACATTAACCTGCTGAAAAAGCAAGTCAGGACTAAAACATCTCTTATCTTAATCAGTTTAGTAGAAATTAATTTAATTTATATTCTAAGGTTGTATTTCCTGTTACGGATCCAGGTCAGGCAAGGGCAGACTTTTTAGAACTATCCATTTATATAAAGGAATATTATTATTTAAAGGATCAGTCCAGTAATTTTTTGGTCTTTAAGCATGGACTTCAGTGGTGCTGCTCCTATGTGCACCTTTTGCCAAAAACATTAAGGATTGAGGGATTAAATACACAGTAAACTGCAAACAAACACAAAACAGCTTTTCAAACATCGGTATATTGACTTGAGTGGTCTAACAGTGGCTTGAGCTTTGTCTCCATCTAATTTGACCTTCAGTTTAGTTTGACCTCTCAAACAAGAAAGTCTAGACATTGACCTTGATTGAACTGAACAAACATTTTCCCTTTTCTATGTTGTTCTAAATAATTTTAAGCACAAGATCACCACTACAGTTTACACCATTACTTACTCTACCAGTAATAATGTTCACAATAAATTTTCTTTGACTGCAGAAACAAAACCGACATTATTTGACAGGAAAATGCCAAAGCCATGACCATAATATATCATAAGTTGAGATATATATTGCTTTTTTTTCCCAGAAATAAAAATCTTCTTTAAAAAGGCAAAGAAGTTTAACTATTAACTCCCTCAAATCAACGCTCCTACCACTGCTAATCTCTGTGACCTAACCAGAGAAAGTACCTCCTCTATTTTCTCATGCAGCTCTTTGACTTTTAGTACGAAATGTTGAAATGAAAATACAGTTCAATTTAATTAGAGGAAAACATCACTAGTGATTTTCACGTGTTACTTTTCCCCAAGCTACATAAACAGTTGAAATCTAATGACACAAAAACATGATAATTTTATTTTCATTATCCATATGAAAAATAAGCACATAGAAAATTAAAAGATTACTGTTTTCATATAAGCACTGTCTTAGCAGGAAATGTTTTAAAATAAGCAGAATAATTCAAACATTATCTGGATCAAAACTTTTTTTTCTTTTTTAATATGCTGAATGTGTGTTAACAATTGGAAAAAAATACTTCTGTGAGTTCTTAGAGGTTGCCAGGATACTAAGACACCACAGCTAAGAAAGTTTTCCTCTCGAAATGAATTACAGCTCAGACCTCACAGCTGGCTTTTCGAATACCACACAATCTATATCAGTGTAACATATTAATAGTTTTTATTTATTACTCAGCCACTAGAAACCTCTCAGCATATGGGCCAAGCTAAATGAATCGTCAACCTGGTTACTGATTTGCCAATGCACAGGAAAATTATGCCCGAGTACGTTGTTTGTATATATTTTAAACCTTGACAATGCAAGAAATGCCACCTATCTTTTGGTTGTCAGCCCCTTGTAAAAATCCACTTTACCTAGCACTTACATAAGCCCCTTAGAAAAATACCTGTCATTGTTCTATACAGTGGAGATTCATGAGTTTCTCAAATCAGTATAATTTGACTGATAATACAAATGTCTTGAAGAAAGTCATCTCTGTCTAAATTCTTCTGAAGTTTGAAGAAAAACTTTGAGACTATACAACCAAGATTACCTATTAAACTTGCATAAAGTAACTGTATTAACAGGTGATACTACTTTTTCATTAACTCTGCACTTAACAGACTACATTTTTTAATACATCAGATTTTCAACAGCATTCCATAAAGTACTCTATGAGATATTCGATAACTACACATACTTATTGACAGCTTGCATTCCGTATTGTTTCAGTCAAGCTTTATTTTCTTAAATGGCTACAATACGACCGCTTCCAGACTTTAGTTATTTAGAATGCAAGCTTTTTGAATCTCTTTGATCTTATATAATCGTTTAACCATACAACTAAATATTATAAACAAAGTCTCCTTTAATTCTGTGTTCCTGCATTTCAATTCTGTTATAATACCTGTTTTCTCCATGTAATACAAGGTTTGGTAAATTTAAACAAGTACAAGTCAAACGTTATATAGATAAATATATAAATATTTACATACACCCACATAAACACACACAGACAATACCTGCCATTACATTTTGAGCCTTTTAAAATAACAGCGCACTTAAATATGGAAGTACAAAAAAAAAGCATAAAAAGCACATATTAAGACATCAGTAGTATTAAATCATCTGAAATTGCTACAGATAAATGTTTACACTGGCACTTACAAGCATCCTAACAAGAAGTGCTGAAAAAGGAGTCTGGTTCAGAGATACAGAGTTAAGAGCTCCATTCACATCCATTAAGCCACCGTATTTAAATTTCAGTTTGGGTGTGTGCAAGACACAAAATAGTATCTTGTCAAACTGCCACTCCATGTAAGGTCTAACAGGGACTTGGTCTGGTGTTAGCATACGTTGGTACATTGTCTCGGCAATGTATGCAGTACATGCCAGCAATCTCTTCCTCCACAGCTATGAATTTATTATTAAGTGCAATTTCAAAACAGCTCAATCGCAGGGCTATACGTGAAACACCAAAGCACTTCTATGTTTATTATCTTCACAAACAACGTAATATTATTGTCCCTGCATCATTCCTGCAGATTTGCAGGAAGCAGTAAAAGCAACATATTTTTTTTAATTCCCTTTTGGAATACAAATGCCTGCCTTCTCCTATTTCTGCCTGTTTCTAACCAAGACGCACTGTGGACAATAGTTTCTGAATCAGTGATACCTTTCCACGCTGTTGGCAAAAACTGAAAAAAAAAAAAAAAATTATACTTCAATCCCAGAAGGGAAAAAAGAAAAGAAAAAAAAAAAAAAAAAGATGAAGCAGCTTAAAGAACAAAGGCAACATTAAAACACCGTGAAAATAAAAGAAATACCAGCGATCACGGATGAGAATTAATGGGCAGAAAAGCAGCAGCAGCACTTATTGCAGAGGCACAGAGAATCCTCTTTCCTTGGAACTCATGCAACTAATGACCTCTCCAACTGCTGAATTAAACGGCTCCAGGAAACAAAACACTTACTGCCTGGTTTTAAGACACATATCAGAAGTTGTCAACTCCGCTAACGCAATTACAGAAGGGGGGGGGGGGGGGGGGGAGGTAGAAGGGAAAGGGAAGGGAGCGACAGAAACAGAAACGCTGCAGCTTTAGGCGCTGTTGCCGAATGAAAAGCAGTAAGGAGAGCCCTGAGCATGTAGGCAAGTAAGAAGTGAAGAGCGTTTACCAGCAGCAGCAGCAGCAGGTTGAGCAGCCCGAGTGCCTCACACCGTCTCTGGGAGATAACTTAGCACCGGTGCGGATTCCTTCACTGACGAGGGACCCCCTTCCCTTCCCTGGTTCTGCTCTCCTTCCCTCTCCCTTCCCGTCCCGTCCCTCCCCTGAGGAGCGGAGCGGAGCGGCGGGAACAGCAGCAGCAGCAGCAGCCTCCCACCGCCCCCGGGAGGGGAGCGGCGCGGCGCGGAGGAGCCGCGGGCGCGGAGGGCGGGCGGGCGGTGGCGGGCCCCGGCAGCCGCCCGCGCCAGCCGCGCTCTGGCTGCAGCCCCGCCGGCCCCCGGCTGCACGCGCCGCGGCCGGGCCCGCCAGCCAATCCCCGCGCTCGGCACCCGGCCGCGCGCGCGCAGGGCCCCCGCGCGCTGCCGGGGCCGGGCGGCGGCGCGGCCGTGAGGGACCGCGCGCGGGGCCGGGGGCGGCGGCTCGGCAGCGCCCCGCCACCAGGGCGCGGGGGCCCCACGGCGCTCCGGGGGTGCTCTTGGCGCCTCGACCCTTCCTGCGCATAGCGGGGCGTCAGCGCTGCGCGCCGCGCCCGTCCCTCGGCGGAGCGGCCGGGCCGCCCCAGCCCGGCGAGCGCTGCCGCAGAGGTGCCTCCGCCGGGCCGCCGGCCCCGGGGCGGGGAGGGCTTGCCGGGATGCGGGTCCCGTCGCCCCGGCGAGGGGACGAGACTCGTGAGGGGAAGGGCGGAGGCCGCCCCTCTCCCGCCGGAGCCGGGGGGGCGGCGGCGCTGAGGGAAACGGCGGGCGCGGGCGAGCCTGGCCCCGCTGCCGCCCCCCGCCTCGGCGTGCGGGCTGCCGCTGCGGGCAGGCCGGGCCCCGGGGGGCTACGGGGAGCGGGAGCAGCGACCGCCACCGCCCGACAAAATCTCATCACCGGAAAAAACTGTTAAAAAACTGCTTCCATCTTTTTTTCCACGAGTTAGAAACGTTTCGACAAACTGTTCTGCACTTCTCCAGAAAGGAATGACTTTAGCTATAATCTTCCCCTTCTCAGTGAACTGGCCACAGGTGAGCCTCAGACATCATGTTCTATATAACGTTACTTCCAAATACCGTACAGAATACCTACCTTTTCTGTAAAGTATAATTAAATGTTGACTATTATTTAACCTTAATTTTCCCCTCCCCCTTTGCTACACATCTGCAAAAGCACTAATGGCACCGAAGAAAATAAAAAGAGCGCTAAAGCAAAGTAGATCAGAAAACAAGAGAATGGCAAACTGCTAGGCACAAGCTGATGTCAACCTATAAAAACTTTGTGCAGATTCTTGGCAAGGCCTGGAGAAAAGTAGCAACAGGATATACAGAAACAGTAATGGAGAGGAGCCTTGGACACGGGTAATACACAGCAGCACGGTCAACAGTGCTGCCACAACATAACCATCTTCATGCCGATATTTCATAAAATAGAAAATCTGCATGAAGAAATTCAGTAAACTAGAGCACAATGAATTACCTGTAGCTGGGAAAAGTGTACTGTAAATGATTAAAAGGGGCACTACAGCAGAGTTAATTTTCCAACTGTAACTGTAGTTTTATAACTGTCAACAAAGAGCAGGAGTTTTAAGGGGCAATCCAGAAATCAGCAGGGAAGCATCTCTCAGCTTTTCAAGGTTAATTGAGAAGAGGGGAGAGCTGAGCATACTAGTAGAGCTTGGTAAATTACATGCAATGCTGTAGCTTGAGGACTGCATCTATTCACAGGGGTGAAGAAGATCCACGTAGCCACAACTTCTCCCTGGCCTCATCTTTTTCTGTGGCATTTCACAGATTTCAAGATGTGTCCTTGTCTCAAATGCAGTGGTCTAAATTTTAATGTCGTATGCATGGTGATGTTCTGATTCTGCAGAGACACTTCTGTACAGAGATACTGTGAGAGTAATTTTGCTAGAAATATTCTCTCGGTTTGAAAATAAACTAGATTGCAAAAATGAATGTTAGAGATGTATTAAAAAGATTGTTGCAGTTAAGTAATGAGTTGTCCCTATCGGGAAGAAAGACTGAGAATTACACTCAGATGGGAAACAAATCTTGTCAAGCTACATTTTGATGCAACGCAAATTTCAGTGAAAAAGGTAATGGAATGTCTGTACTAGCAGTCCATAAAGCACGTGACTTGATGCTTATGATGATTAAGCAGAAATTAGCAAAAACCAAAATACATTGAGCCTGTACAATCTAAAGATACTTGTAAATCTTCATCTCACTGGAGTATTTCTAGTACTGATCTACAGCGTATCACAAAGCTACATAATACATCAGTGATTTGAGAGTGAACAAACAAATGGCTGATTAAAGGCCACGCAACAAAGAGTTGTTGATGGTCAGTTATGATGGACACGGCTTACTGGCACAGCCCGATCTAGATGCCGTGGTAAGGTGGCCTCATTTGTTCAACAGGACTGTTGAAGTCAAGGTCAGGTATCTGGTGAAAAAGAAGGCAGGTTACACTTCAGCTTGGGGGAGTGTTTTCTGGAAGGCAGCTGACAGTAGGCAGCATTGGTTTGTCCTGGTGAGTAACTGAATATACACTCCGGCTGTCATGGGTTAGTGAGGAGCACAGCTGTGAGGGGATGGGTGGTGGAGAGAGTGTCAAAGCAAGAATAAACAGAAGTTACATGTCTAGGCATTATTAGTAGGACCAATGTGGGAACACCGGCTTTGCGTCCACACGTAGGATTAATGATAACTATATAAAAATCACAATATCTGAGAGATAATTAACGTATGTTTTAGAAGGATAACCACGTCTTCTCCCTGAAGTGAGAGTCCTAACAAGACGGGGAACCATGCCCTCTCTTCCTCTTGTTCTCCATTTAAACTGATCTTGGATTCTTTTAGATGCGGTGATACAGCTTCAGGGGAGGAGAGGTTTGTTCCCATCGCTTCAACCTGGTGGTAAGGGTATTCTCCTGGGAAAGGGAGACATGGGACTCAATATGCAGGCAAATACCTCATTTCTTGGGTTAGAACTCTAACTACTGGATTAGTAAGTAAATGGTGACCACAGGCTACTCCTCCTCTAGCACATTTTAAATCCTTTAGCTCTGTTTAGTTCTTAGAGGAAACAACACAAGTGCCTACCTTCAAGAACAGGTTCCAAGCAGTGAATCCCAGGTGAATAGAAGCATATTTCTTCAGATTTTAGTAAAGTGCCTGAGGAATGGGACTGCAGATGCATCACTGTCCTGTTTCCTGTTGGCTGTATTAGTTACTGCTCCATGGCCCAGATGTTTAAAAGGTAGGGCTGGGATACACAGCCTGGAACCTGCATGCTTTATTAGCTTCAGTCCCCAACATCTTTGGAGTTTCTCTCAGTACCACCTTGTCACTTACAGAACCTGCTGACATGAGAACATCTTGTCCACTTTCAGAAGGGCCACGGCTCCCCTTCTCACACTTTGAAAAATTGACCTTCAGTGTGATTTGAAAGGAAAGGGAAAAGGAGACAACAAAAGAGATTTGCAGTTTACTGGAGAGAAATGCTTGTCCCCTTGCCTTTTAAGCATGTGTTTGAATTTTCTAACCTGGAACTGCTGATTTTTCAATGCATCCCTCTATATTGTTATTCCTCTATTAGTGTGATTAGTATGTAGCAGCCCCACCACACACATTGCTATGGCTTGATCAAAACAGGTGTAATTAAAGACAGTTTTGGAAGCTGATGCTATGTAAATGCATCGTACAATGAAGGTGAAATTTTAATACTGCAGCTAATTAATGACTGGAACATTTTACCTATGGAATGTGAAGTCTGTGCTGCTTGGAGTCTTTAAACAGAACTGAAAACCTTTCTGTAAGATACGTTGCATCTCAAATGTAAGTTAAGGGACTGGTGGAGTGGGTGAAGTTCAGGTGAAGTTCACCGGCTGGCATTACACAAGGGGTCACACCAGATGATAAGCACGGTTTTTTCCTCCCCTATAAACTATAAATCATGATATGCAATGATCCACCATAACAACATAGGACTCAACTCTTCAGAATAGAGAGAAAGCTTATCTTACTGAACAATGCCTCTCAACTGCTTTAACATGTTGTAAAGAGGATTATTTTAATTAATTGGTACAATTTCCCACATTTATTATATATGCTGGAATATCATTAGTTGCACCTGATTTAGATGTCCTATTTTCATTCTTAATCCTATGCCTGCAATTGCACAGTAAGAAATACATCCTCTGAACAGTAGACAGAATTACAAAAAAATAGAAAAATTAAAAAAAAAAATACGCATGGGAGTATCTGTTCCAAGGAAGTAACCATGCAGTGGTAGGGGCGAAATATCTGAGTATTGTGCAGTGAGCTACCAACAGAGGAGGAGTGGCAAGGTACAGAATTTTAACAGACTGGAATTACCATCTTTGGTAATTCAGTAAATGTGGTGCATGTTTGACATTAAAATAAGGGAGTTTGTGTCACCTCTTAAATATTGCCAGAAGCTGTCCATAATCTGTCAAACAAAGGGAAGAGAAAGGTGTTGAAATTGTACTAGTATTTTCAGGTAGTTTCCAGTCCCTTTAGCCTTTTTTTTTTTTTTTTTTTTCCCCTTCTCGAGCCAGCCCATCTACCTTGTAAGAATTATAGCCTGTCTTTGAAACGGCTCAAATGGAAGTACCAAGCAGGTAGAAAGCTACTTGCTATATGCTTGAACAGCTCAGAACAATTCAAAGCCATCAACAAGTTTGCAGCTCTGGAAGAAGAAGAGGAGAAGAAAAGATGGAAAGTCTTTGTAAGAAATACCTGCTCAGCGGAAAGTAGAGAAAATGTGAAGACTTTTATAGACACAGAACACTGTTGTACGAAAGAGGGATCATTTTTCTTTGGAGAAATTGCTGTCTGCAAATGAGCATGTTCGGCATGCACAGCCATCCCTAACGAACCACCGGCCCCCATGCAGGATTCAGCAGAGTACCAGCTGTCTGTCATGGTGCGTGCCCACAGCGTGCTACATACACGGAACTCTGGACTTGCACACCTAAACCCCCCTTCCCCTACAGCATCTTTGCTGACCACAGGTATTTCAAAGCAATTGTAAAGAATATGGCTGCCAACTTATTCTTAAAGTGGACTGGTTCCGTCTTCAAGCAAATGATGAGCCTTTGCTCATCCGGCAGATCAAGAGCAGAATTTACTGGGCACTGAGAAGAATTTTTGTGTTCCAGTTGTCCAGTTCTCAGAGGACAACACCTTGTAGGTACTGAAATCAGGTATCACAGTTGAAGAGTTGGTGGGATGCACTGTTTGCACTGTAGTTACTGTGCTAAGAGTGCTTGTGTGATAATCCTAAATCACTAATACAGATGTTAAACTAAATACATGAATATCAGGGCAATTCTTACTCGTGTGAATCAGGAACCAGGTCTCTTACCTTCTTCTGGCCTGTCCACTTACTGGAGTCATACTGGTTTCTAACACACATTTTAGATTCCAATTCCTGAATACTGACATCCCTATGCTCATTAGTCCTGTAACAGAAATGGAAGATACAGCTGTTAACTAGTCCTTCCTTTGGTTTTGCAAGCTACTGGCTGCTACTGAGTGTAATTGCAAGCTGTTACAATGTTAATTCTCTTTGCCATTTTAATGACTCTGACACCACAGAGGATGAACAGTTTCACTTGTCTTCCTGCAGTAATTACTGAGAGGTTGTAACCATTACATTTAAGAAAAAGTATATGCTTTATGTAGATGTCTGTATATAGAAATGCCTTTGCATTTTTGGTCTGGGAGAAAATACTACAAGGTAATTATGATAAAAACCATGGAGGTCAGGGAGCATTCGGGTTAGTAACTGAGTTCACTGACAAAATCAACATTTATTTCTGGTATCAGAAGTACTTTTGTCTCAGCGTCGCATGAAGTGGTCTTGGTGTGGATGAGGTACACCACAGATACGTACTCTGCACAAGAGTAAATGAGACTCACTTTAGGTAAATGACCACACACACAGACAGACAGTTCTAGTATGCAGGCTAGGTGAAAGGTCAGATAAATTGTTCTAGCCACAAGACGGGGTAAAATAACCTATCTGGAACAATATGCAGAGAAAAGTAAGAGAAAAAGAAACTAGCAAAGTGTAAAGCATACCTTAGCTATTTTGCATAATATTGAAATTAATTCAGTCAGTACAAGATTTAAAGTCTGACTCAAAAGCAATATTAAGTTAGCAGTCTGCTTCAGCAGAAAGCATGTAAAAAGGTGCAGACAAATCATCTCCTGGAAGGTGTGTGTAAAAATGCAAAAAATGATCGGAGAAAGAATGACGAGAACAAAAGGAAGGTAAAAATGGAAGTGTACAATATATAAAAGAGGGCATGCAATTTGTGACACTTCACCTGTGTAAGTGATACACTTCTATGCCTACATAAAATGCCGATGCAAACTTCACTAACAGCATTTGTTCCTTTTAAATAAGACCACTCTGGAGATTGGGGGAGGAATTAGAGGGGGGAAAAGCTGAATTTGTTACCTAAAAAACCTATGATTTATCAGTGAATCTTTTAACTTTCATGGGCTCACTTGGCATTAGAAAATATAATAGAACAGTATTTTTTTCATTTTCTTAGTACGCAAGAATTACCAAGACAATGAAAAATATTAAATAATAATAAAACAACATAAAATTCTCAGGATTGGAATAACTTTTTTCCAGCAGATAACATAAATTCAGTGTTATTGAATACGATTTTTAATAAAATAATGAAATAATAGAGACTGTGTAACTGATGTTTATTTTAAGCTATTAGTTAAACAATTTTAGTTTTGATTTGCTTAGCCTTAATTTGGCCCCATCTTTCATGAGTAATTTTTATGCTCTGTGCCTTTTTCTACCTGCTTTTCTTTTAATTTAAAATCTTTTCCTTGAAAAGAAGTTCCACACAAGCACACAAAACTATTCACTTTATTTATCTTCTGACAAAATCCAACAACTCCATTCAGGATCAGGGCCCCATTTTTGCTACTGACTAAACAAGATGACACAGTCCTTTCTCTGTGAAGGTCATGGTTTAAGTGCCTGATTTCCTGAATACTGTATGAAAGAAAGATGATGAACTTAGCTGTTATCAGTTACTTTGTGTGACGAAAGGTGCAAGATAAAGAGGAAGTTTTCATGCCTGATCTCCTTTCATTATCTGTTGTGTTAAACCGCAGTGAGCAGTCCATGAGAAGCCCAATATTTAATGCATTGGCTATAACAGCACTGGGCCATAGATCTATAAAGTGATACGGTATACACAGTTTATTTGCTGTAAATATGTATAATGCAAAGAAACATGTTCATTCATCACTCCTACCAGTAAGAACTCCTGCAGTGCAAAAAGAAATGAAGGCAGCCATAGAAGAATGGGGTGTTAGAGCAGGAATTACATTTGCAGGGATGTATAATGTCTGGTTTAAGATTACAAAAATAATGTATTATATCAATTGCTACCAAAATACCTAGATTCCAAAACATGTTCTTTTAAACTGTAGATGAATAGGAAAGAAGACAACCAAACATAATAATTGTAAGGTTTACTATGTCTAGATGCTTTATGAAGTTAAAATTTAAAGTGCTGAAAAAGGTAAGAGAAGAGAAGGCAAGTAACCCACGGAACGATAAGAATATATACTCAACTAGATTAGTTTAATGGACGTTTTATTTTCTGTTGTTTTGTTACTTTGATTTATATATCTCATTTAAAAAAAGAAAGTTATATTTTCTATATAAAATTTGCCAAATAAGCAAAGTACAATTTCCTTCTAGTTTTAATGTCACTTCATTGTTATTTTTTTTGTATTTTCAAACAATTGTTTAGTTTGCAATGCTCATTAAAGCCATCACTTCTTTGTACCCAAAGGAACGTGTAATTGCTGGTTAACACACCACTACACCAGAACTCACTAAGCAAGTTATTCTATTATTTCCATTCTCTTCCAAAGACACATAGATATACTTAGGTTATTTAAAATAATTCTCTCGGTGTTCTCACATTATTCAGTGTAAAAGATGAGAACGGCAGACCTTTCACACTGATAAATGTTTGCAGAATTGACATTTGTGAAACTGTATTTATATGTTCTCTGCGTTCTCCTGTCCCATTAGCCCTAGAAAGGTTTGGGGGATCCTCTGTACTTTTCACATCATGAGCTATTCCCAGGCTGATTTCTGATCTCAGGGAAAAAAGGTGTAAGAGCTGAGACTGTCGGATCCTCAGTGCCGATGTATAAATGGGTTATAAAGGTACCTCAAAGAGAGCTTAAAATTCTCCCACTCTTTACTTAGGAATGTGAAACTCAGCTTATTAATACCAAGATTACTTTTTTTTTAATTACCGCTATTGAAAAAGTAAACTGAAATAGAAACTCTGAAATATTAATGTGTTAAATATAAAAACATGTACAAAATAAAAATAAATATATAAAACCAAATACATTTTTTACATTGCTAATGAGATTCTGCAAATGGAATTCACTCATCACTGAGTTCATCATACACAATTTATCATAAGAATGCTGCAGTCTCTCAGGTCTGATGACCTGCTTCACTTACAGAAAGAGTAAAAACTGACTTTTCCAGCATTCCAATAAGTGTGACTAAATATAATTAAGAATATATGCCTGTTATGTAAGAAGACACAGTTTGTACTGATTTGTTAATGTGTTCATATTCAAACTGCAACACATTTCTAACAGTGGGCCATAAAACCTTGGTGTCTGTCCATGACATCAATTGTTAGTACCAGCATAATTAAGCTTGCCTCTCGCAATTAATCACCTTGACTGCCAACAAATAGTATATTTATCTTCATTATCTCCCTACATGTAAGTCTTTCCTTTAAGCTATCCAGCAGAAGCTGACACCGTGTTTGGCTACAGAATGGACAGAAATTCAGCCGTAACATAAATGGAGGCGCAAGCTGCCCGTCGCAGCTGTTTCTCAGCCGGTGAGCTCGAAGAGCAGCCCGCACCCAAGGACTGCTGGTTTGTCACGTCACGGAGCTGCACAACTGGCAGCAAACCAGCCAACAGGAACGTACCGAGTAAATTAGAGACACCCCTTTGGGCAAGGGACTGCGGGTATTTAAGTATAACTACACTACAGCCATATGAAACCCGAGTATCTTTAAGACTATCATTCTGTATTTTCAGCTTCCTCATATATTTTAATTAAAGACAAACAGAATTATGGACAGTACAAATTATTTTTCTCAAATGAGAAACAAAAGAGGGGATGCCAGAGTAATTTATTTGCTTTTGTTTGCATCTCTTTTTCCATTATTATTTTAACAAATGAGTTTACTAGCAGGAATGTTTGGTAAAATAATGAAGCAAATATTGTTAAATATTGTGATTATTCATAGCAGAACCTATAAGTTATGTTTCTCCAATTGGAAAAGAGAAGTGTGTTGTACGACCTACATACCCATTCAAAAAAAGCTTGAATATTCAAGAAGCTCTGCTTATGAATGAATTACAGACAAAAAATTATGCATAGATATTATTCAGCAAACAGTTTGAACATATACATCAGAAAAACTAGTTTGTTTGGAAAACTTGCAAACACAAAATGGAGCAAAGAAATTATTCATTATGAATTATTTGCACAGCATCTGTCTTACTTTCTCATGTTAATTGCCTCTGCTAAACCACATTTTCTCCCCCTCAGTATGTAAATTTAAATGATTTTGCATATTCTCTGAACACCCAGTAAATGCAAGTTTCATTACCTTACCGCTTATATCTTCTTTGTCAGCCTAATTAGACTAGAGTTTATATAATTTTAAAATTTGACCTACCAGCTTCCTGTAGATTGCAACCTCTTCCTCTGGATTTTGAGTACTGCCTAGTATTAAAAAAAAAAAACAAAACCCCAACACAAAAAAGATTAAAAACACGCACATTAATTGCACTTGTGAAAGATCTTGTAAGGTATGTGTTAATTCCCACTGTATTTATATATACTGAAAAAGCTAGGGTTTGTTTTTAATCACAACACTTTTAACATAATTATTATAAATCTAGGACATGACCCACAATTTGACTTAACGCAGAGAATTTTACTGAATTTTGAGAGCCAACACCAGACCTTCCCCTACAGTAACTGGGGGATGTATCACTGCATCCTTCTCTGCTTCCTAGGAGGTACCACTCTGGTTGTATAGAATAATTCTTTCTACAAATACAAACTTATACATCAAGCAGTTTGATTTCCTCTAAACATATTTTTTTTCACTGAATTTTCTGACTTTTTGATTCTTTGACCACTGACTCACATTGTCTCTTCAAGAAACACCGTGAGAAGAAAACGTGCACATTATATCATGCCTTTTCTTTGCAATAGCTTCATGCCACCAATAGAAATAAAAGCGTCTTGTCAAAAACTGTGCTGGTCCTAGAAACTGAATGCAAGTTTAATCCTTCAGGCCTGTTAACAGAAATGCCCCCCCCCGCCAGATCTGTCCCACTGGGTCACTGAGAATGTCGCCTAAGTAAAGCCTCAGGATCGGTTCAACATTATCAGCATATACACTTTGCTAAAAAGACTGATCTGCAGAAAGCACTGTTTTTATAGTGCCGTACTCAGAAGCCAAGCACTTTTGAGTAGTACAAAGATACACTTTTCTAAAGGCATAAAACCTTCTGTTTAGGATTTCGTCTTCAATGTACCACGAAATACATAACCCCTGAAATGATTTGTTTTTTTCTATTTTATACCGAGATTTCAAAACACTGTGGTAACATGGGTAGCACAACTGGGTAAAAGCATATTTATTCATTTATTTCTGCTGTGGGCAGAAACCCGGCCGAATGCTTACAGTGTTTTGCAGTAGCCATTAGTACATTGCCAAGGCACAGTAGGTAGACGTTATTGCCTGCACATCTCTACTGAAAACTCAAATTTTCTAGCATCTTAGTGGATTACAACAGGGGAAAAGGAATCATGATACAACTTTATGATACAGTAGTTTTTGCATCAATACGAAATTTCATTGACTCATACTCCGCAGGTATTTGTGGTCATAACAGAATTTCTCTCTTAAGAAGTTCCCCAGTGCATCATGGAAAGCTCAGCGCTATTTTTTGCTTCTGATCCGTCTACCCTTGTGTTCTGTAGTGCACCGGGCCTGTGCTGTCAGATGACTTCTGAAATGAATGGCACCGATAAAATTTGGGGCCTTATCTTCAGCAATTCATTTTTTTGTGATTTTTTGTAATATACCTTTAGGCTACAAAACACATCTATAGGTTCTCCCTCTCTACAGTATGTGTTTTCCTGTATGCTTCAGCAGTTCAGTGAGCCGAGCTGATTCAAATGAGCCTTGAAATGTTAAATACAACTTGTAATATCAAAGGTTCTCATATCAAATAATTTTCTTCCTGTGGATCCTAGGGAGATTAAGGACTCGTGCCGGGACTAAAATGTCCACTGCTCACAGCAAATATCTCAGCATTGGCTATATCATTATCTCTTCATTGAAGGAATGGCTGGAAAATACAGCTGCAGCACTTCTTTATTTGTAAAGCAGGCACAAGGGGCATAGCACTAGGTCCATATGGCAATGAGGGAATGCTGAATGTTGAGTAACTGTGCGACAGAAGCCTTCATGTACAACCTTGAGGTGATGTTTTCTTTACAACTGGTATAGAAATTAATTTTTGGGTCAGACAGTAAGCTAAATGCAGTACGGCTGCACTTTAATTTTTCCTCTAGTCTGGTTATCTCAAAGCCCAGAGAAAGAAGTTGTCTATTTTTTGTTGTTTTTTCTGGTTTTGCTTTCGTATCTTGCAGCAGTGTCTGTTTATAGCTTGCTCACTTTTTTTTTACTTCTGAGCTGAATTAAGACGAAGTATGGTTTGAATTGTCCAAAATACCGTCCCCCAAAACACTCCTGGATTTTCTGAACTGAAAAATAGGAACTGACAATAAATTACTTGCTTCTTTCACACCCTGTGTTTTGCAGATGCAGAAGAGATACTTGGAGAAGAGTCCTCTTTAAATTTTACGTCTCGGATCTGGTCTATGTATCAGTACAGCCCCTGTATGCTTGCCACCATATGCAAGACAACCATACCAGAGCTGAGAGGCTGAACTGGATCTACACCTAATTCTGGCACGCTCTTACTGACACACAGTTTTTTAACTATAATTAACTTTAATTCTCATATCATAAAGCAGGAATATGACTTCTATCTATGCACTTCGTGATAGTCTTATAAAAAAAGTATTTTGAAAGGTAATTAGTAAGTAACTCAGTGTGAAAAACAGGGAGATTGTGTTTTCCAGGACTGGCATTCTAATTGTAAATGCAGTCACACATGGAATCAAATGTTTCTAAAGATGCTATTTGAATAACTCTGAGAATGACAACAGAGTATAAGTGGGCATTACTCAATATTGCCAACAATTACAAGAATTATATTAGGATATAGAAACTAACGCCACATTTATTTCAGGATCCTTGTTTACGGAGAAAATGCGGAGTCTTGATACCACTGTGGAACAACTGTTAACTGCATAATGGCAATCACAGTATACAGAAATGAGTAGGGAGTATTTTAATGGAAAGCATATTGCCATTTTCCTTGCATTAAAAGTCAAAGGCAATTAAAACATAATTTAATTAGAGAATATCTTATCAGCTGTAAAAAGTAAAATTGATTGATATGCAGTGTAGGGATAACTTGGCTGCTGCTACTTGTAAAGTGATGGTGAAGCTGACAAATTAGTCATTTAGTTTTTTTATTTGATAATTTCATGTATTTTTATATTTTCTTTCACCACTGAAGGCATTTTAATTAGCTAATGTTTGATTGCTCATTGTTTGGAAATGGAAAATGTTACAAATGTATTGTGATCTGAACAGTTGTTGGCATTCAGATTAAGCATTTAGCATGACTATATCCTGCTTTCTCATTACTAAAAATATTTATCTGATAATAGAATTTTTCTTATGATTCTCTCTGTCTGTATTACTGTCCAATAAGATGTTTTAGTCTCCAGCTTAAACATCACATGTAGCTGTAAACAGATCAGTATAGCTCACAGCAGCTACAAATCAGTGAGCAATCTCCTCATTTGGAAGAATCTCTATTGCTTACCCTAGGGCTGAATTTGGCCATGCAAGGAATAACCAATCAGAAATGATGAATACTGACAAAACAGCAAACATCTTTCTATTTAAAAAAAAAAAAAAAAATCCACAAAAAAAAGGATAGCCAAAGCAATTTTAAAAAATCACTCTTACATTCATTAAACCAGAAATGTGTACTGAATCATTACTTCAGTAAAAATTTGAAAGGTACCTTGAGTCCTTCATAAACATTAACAAAATATTGAGTTATATATTCTTTTCTACTCATTTTATTCTTTACAAGTGAAAAAGTTGATGACATGGTTTTATCGGATTTTGGCTATTCCTTTAGTTTTGTATTAATATTTCTCTTCTAATGAGAGAATATCAGCAGACTAATAGTCTACATGGATTACAAATTAATGCATTACTTCCCTTAGAACGAGCACTTCTACATGGAAATCCTAGGATTCTCTCAAAGGACTGGTAAATAAATTAATTAATAATTTAAATTAAATTGGTCTGCAACACTTGACTACAAACCAGATGCCAGTGCTTTAGCAGTAGGACACCTGAACTTTGTTTATAATCTCTCTGTCCACAGAACTTCCACTGCACTTGTATAGACTGACTGGATAAAGAGAGAGAAAAATCTTTTGTGTGACTAAAATAATGTCTTCAAGGATTTTTTTTTTTTTTAAGGTTTCTGGTCCTCTTTTACAGATAAAAATCCATTCTTCTTGGGTCTATCAAAATCTTTTCTGACTGCGTCAGCTATGGTTTTTCTCTGTCAGGAAAATCTGTAAAAAGGCACATCTATGAAGCCTAGTTTTCTATACGGGCTAAATTTTTGACTGGAGAACCATAACAATTCAATATGATTCATAAGGTAATTTCTGTTTTCGTCAAAGAAAAGAGATCAGTGTACATTTACACCTTTCTATATTAGAATCAATTTAAGAGGACAGTTTTTCATGTTAAATAGGTTATGAAAAACTATGGTCTCATTTAAAAGCAAAATATATAGAATTCTGTTTAAATATTGGAACAGTCTGAGGAGCGGGAAATAATTTGATTAAGTAACCCTGACTTCACTGTGATACATTTAATTTAAAAAAAGAAAGCTAAGGAATATCAATTAGTTAAATTTCTCAGATTGCTGGAGACAACTGCCCTCAGGGAGATCAGATTATATTTATTTATTTATTTAATGCTCTTCAGTTATACAGCAAAAGAGAACGAATGTTAAACCCTGCATCCTGGATGGGGTATATAACATCAAGAAAGAAATCTGTATGAAAATGACATCACTGTGTGGTAAGATGGTAATACATAACAAGCAGCATTAATACATTGAGATCTGGTGCAGAGTTTTGGGTTTTTTTACTGAATTGTTTGTTTGTCCATGGCAAAGACTCAGTTGCAAGGAGGGAAAGGGAGGAGAGGGGACGGACAGGACCAATGCTGCTCTGCAAATTGATAATAATGCAAGAGTTTCTGTGCGAAGTGCTGTTTTGAAGTTGGTTGAAAAAGATTATTTCATTTGTAAAGTCATACAAAAAGCTGTAAAAAACCAGCAGCATGTTAGTAGAGACTTGTAAGTACACTGTTAGAAAAGTATATTAACCAATAACTAGTCTGATCTCGTTGAAAATGCCCCTGCTCATTGCAGGGTAGTTGGACTAGATGACTTTTAAAGGTCCCTTCCAACCTAAACCATTTTATGATTCTATAATTCTGTGAACTAATACCAGAGAGTAATTTATAAGTTTGTGAACAAAACCACTGAGAAAGCCCTTAGCTATATCCAAAGGAGATGTTTCGTGAAAAACAGTGCAGTTATTAGGGCAAAAGCTTAAAGAGATAAACCAGCAATTTGTTATTTGACCAATTAAAAGTAATCGGCAAGTAGTAGTTACACAGCCTAATAAAATGTCTCATTTTTGCTGCTCATTATAAAATCTCTGTACTTCAGATGCTTTGTACTGTGAATTTAATAAAAATATCTGAAAACACTAGGTTTGCCAAAAAGGTATGATCACCTTTAAATAAGTAACAAAACAAAATGTTAGAAGTAATGGCAGACATGAGACATGTTCAGGAACTGTTAGCTCCCCTCCAATTAATTTTACAAGATGCTTAAGCCTTATATGCTAATCTATGAAGATAAAAACTTCCACAGTCTGTGTGTGAAATTACTGTCTTTTTCCTTATTGCTACTGAAAATATCATATGACTGTTGAATCAGGGTATAAAGAATTTAGCAAAAGTGCTAGTTCACGGACTTCATTTTGTGCTTTCAGTGCACTTCATAGAACTGGGTCTGGGTGCTATCAGAGTGCATTCAGAAACAGCCTGCACACAGGTATTTGCACCGTCGGACTTGAACTTAAGTATCTATAGAAACATAAGCTATACTGAGAGGAAGAAAATAACGTTCCTAATTTAAATGATCCAACTGTATTTCTGAGTCTTCATCACCTATACAGGGAGTTGTCTTAGAACTCTAAGATAGCCAGCAAGATAAAAGCCTTCTCTCTTCAGTTACAACCAGATTTACAAGAGGAATATCTGCTCTTCACTTTATTTTTTGTTTTGAGGGAGTTTTGTGGTTTATTGGTTTGGGGTTTTGTTTATTTGTTTTTTACAAGGAAGATAAGGAATACCTTAAGGAATATATTACAGGAACCAAATGTACAGAAATACTTTAAAGTAGTTTCATATATATATATATATGACTCAAAATAAGTTTTGTGCAGCTTAAAAATTCCCCTGAAAAAACATGAAGAATAATCTGTGATGTAAATTAAAGCCATGTCTTTAAATAGCTATTAAAAAAATAGTTGACCACAAACAGACAATAAATTCTGGGAATGTAAATCTCTATCAGCCTAGAGGAGATGGATGATTTAAATGCAATACTGTTATTTCCGTATGCCAGTTTACATCTGGGAGGCTGAAGAATGCTGGCAATGTCCACCTTGGGAGCAACAGCCACACAGTTCAAATGTATGTTTTCTCAAATCTCCCTTTCTTGTTTAAAAATCCTTCCCTAATCATCTGTGCTACAATGCTAGCAGGAACATATCAAATGTTGCTATGAACTATATAGAATAAAAAAGGATTGAGAAGAAGGGTCTGGATGGTGTTAGAAATCATTTTTAGTACATAATGTTTCTTCTGAAAAGGGCAAAAACATTGTCTTTTTACTAATGTAACCAGTTTCTTTAAAAATTGTTAAAACCTCCTAACAAAAAGCCATAAATAAGAAAACAGGGCAGGCAGTAGTATATTTTTGATGCGTATTTCACTCAGAAGAATCCCAAAGCCCAACACAAACACTACTGATCATGCAAAACTGTAGACTCTAGGCTAATCACTCCCACTTAAAGGAACTGAGCACCACATTCCCCATGACAGGTTTCTAATACAGTAAAAGAAACCCTCAAAAGTTCTTTAATGTAATGGTAGACCTGACAAAAATGGTAATGGATTTTTGGCCAAGAAGCTCAATATAAAGGCAAATATAGAAGAGATGTGTTAGTCAAACATAAGTTATTGGACTCCGTACAGAGTAAATGGATGATATTATATGATATGCTATAGAGAAGGTCAGGTTACACAATGTAATGATCCCCTTTGGCCTTAAAGCCTGTGTTTCTGTGAAATCCTACTCCTGCTGGAGGTCTGTAATTCATGTACTACTATTGATTTATTTATAAGAGACCATACACAGTAATAATACCTGTGCATGATTATTCATTATATTTGTCCATGAATTATATCAGCAAAAATGTTTTTAAGTGGAATTATGACTTGCATGCTTTTAATTCCATGGTGACATCAAGGCCTAAGGAGGAGAACAGACATATTAATTTCCTAAAGGGAAAGCATAAGGTAAATTTTTTTTGTTCACTGTTTCCCACCATTGTTCTTACCAGTACAGCTTCTCTGCAGCAACAAAGAGAGCTGGAACAGAAAAGTCCCAGGTGCTGTCACTGTAACATCCCAAAAAAATGTTTTTTCCAGAGACCTGCACCAAATACTGGCACTTCCGTGTCTTGTTAACATTCACATCATAGCTCTCACTAGAAATGGATTGGTGGTATTACTGGGAATTTTGATAAGAAAATGTCTATTAATGTGTTTACTCATAACAATTTACAGATGATCTCCAAGCAAATGAAACAAATTTTTACAAAGAAATCAAGCAGTGTAATACAGTGTGACCACAGTTCAGAGCTCACACATTTCTATTCTGACTCCTGATTCTGTAAAATAGACATTTATTTTGTACTTCATGAAACGATGCAGCTGCCTTCTTGTTTTCAAGCATCATTAAGAAAACAAGAAAAGTGGTGGATTACTATATAAATACCGTAGAGCACGAACCATAAAATATTATAGCCTAGTAGATCTTAGTGTTCTACGTTTGTGCATTTAATTTCATATGTACATATATAAAATCAGAAATCTAAAGAAATTTGTGTGTCACAAACTTGTAATATCAGATCTTAATTTTGGATAAGGACAAAAAGCAATTAAAAATCCATTAGAATACATAGAAGGGAAAATGTTGCATTTATGTAAGATATATCCTTCTACTCTTACAAATGTTTTGGCGGTTGAATTTTAACAGCTTTTTCAAAATATCAAATTTTCAAAATAAAATCCTGAAAGATAACTGAAGCTGTTCACCAGTACGCAACTGTTATTCATATGACATTTCCTACTTTTTGCAAAATTAATCCCAGTATAATGATATTTGGGGGAAAATACCCTTCAGATATACCAGAACTTACTATCCCACTTAGTAAAATAAAATGAGGACAAGTGTTTTTACTTACTAAGTATTTTTATCTCCTATAACAAATTTCCATGTTCAGTGGTATTAATATCATTATTTGAGCTGTAAATATTGTTTTAGCAGACAATCTGTCCAATAACTTTTTCTTCTTCCTATTTTCAAACATCCCATAAAGTGGATTTTGGTTAAAAGAAAGTGTTATACATACGTTACTACTACTGTATCAGTTTATGGTTTGTTATTCTTAAAACAGTGTTTGCTTAGTCCTTGTCTATTTGCTATTCATTATTTAAAGCATATAACAAATTGGAGTCATGTGATAATGTCAGAGCTGGCTGACATGATAAGTAAAACTATATAAATGGCCACTAAAGCATGAATTGCAAATAACAATCTAACATAAATACAGATGTTAGTGTATGAATATAGGTTACATTTGCGTCAAATTACACCAAAAGACTCATGGACACAGTGAAATCATATAAAAACTAGGAATTTTAAAGTGTTTACTGACATGTTACCCCAACAAAAAGTACTATTTTAAAACAAGCTATTTTCAGTTGGTGTATTTTGAGTAATGCCATGTTACAGTGAAACCAATTAATTTTTTTAATATTCTAAAATTTGGTGAATGGACAAAACAGGTTTCCCAAATGGCTGGTCAACGGCTTGCCATCCTAGTTAGTTAGCATTTCTAAAGGATTGCTCACATATTTTATTCATATGTTGAGTGTTGCAATTGGTAACCATTTGACTAGAAAAAATCCTATAGATTAAAAACTATACAGACTAAGCATTTACACGTTTAGTTTCACAATTTAATAACTATTTATAATTATACTGCAATGAAAACAGGCAAGGTAAGGCCTGTTTCTGAAATAGTATTTTCAGTTAGACCAGCAAACATTGTTTGAAAAAGTTGGCAAGCACATGGACACACAAGTCTTTTTTTTCAGATTCCAAACCACCAAAAGTGAACAACGCTAGTTAGCCTAATAAAAGGTATCATCTCTTCCTCCACACTATGATAGTTTATAGCTCACTGGGTATGCTTGGCACATATTTCCAAATGAATTTATGAGCAGATCTTCCTTAAAAACATTTTAGAAATACAGACCTGAGTACAGATGTTTGATAAACCTGCAGTCATGTCGGAGACGGTGTAGAGGAAAAACTGACCATCCCAACCTGTAACCGTAATGAGGAAGAAACTACTTCACGATCTCTTTGCGGCAGAGGGGCTGCAGTCAGGAAGATTCTAGGAAGCAGTGACTGCAAAGTCAAAGTTTCTTAGAGCTTCCTGCATTCCTGTTGTTATCAAAAGCAAGACTGTTGAAATGATCTGAGCCAAAACACAGGCACACACTAAAGTATGTGCAAGTGCTTCTTGAAAGTGTCTTTATATTTTTTTCAAGGATAGGTTATGCCTGTGAAATAACACAGACCCGTGTATTCTGTTACTCTTCCACCTGCAAAGAAAATCATAACAACAGGACAGTGCTAATGAACTTTATTATGGGATAATTTATTTTCACTTCTGAAATCTTACCAGATATTTCTGCTTCTCAGAGATAATTTGTCTAGGTAAATGAAAGGATACGAAATAGTGCTGAACAGAATACCAACTCTAGGAGTAAAGTAAAATGAGGTATTTAAACCATACTGAATCAGATAGAGTATGCAGACCCTATCCTGCTCCCTCAAGTACATGTGAGCAGTTCAGGGATACTCCCAAAATGCCACAGAGTTCTGCCCCTGCAGTATCTCTGCAACAGCTTTCTGAAGGGGCTAGCAAGAATTGTGGTTTTGGTTTGGATTGCTACTTTCTTCCATCACTTCTAGCTGTGGCTGTATACCGAGCAGTCTGAACATCTGCAAGCCCAGGAGAATAACTAGAGGGAAGGGCATAAATGGAAAGAATGTCTGATACCCCGAGGCATTCTCCAACGGACTGCTAGCATACATTGACCCTCGGTGGTTTATATATGCTATTTCTTGTTGAAGTCTAGAGCCAGGAGGATTTTCACTCCAAATCTTTCTGGGAATGTTATTGCAGAGGCAGTAGATACTTCACTGAATCTCATATTAATAAGCTATGATGGTGAAGAAAGCACCAAAAATCTTAATCAAAGTTATGAGTATCAACAAGAAGCGAAGAAGTAGCTAATAGAAGATTAGCTGCTGAACAAAAGTTTTCTATGATTAATTATATTATAGCACAGCAATTTAGTTTCTCTCAATCTGTAACTTCAAATATCTATACTAATTAGCTGCCAACCTACAACATTATAAATGAGATAATGAAATAAAGACGTTTTAAATATCCCTTTCTAATACGTGTACGTTTTGCAGCATGTTAACAGACAGATGAATTCTGGGGTTTTTTTAAAGGATATATTAGCATATCATTGTGTACATGAATGCCAAATAATAAATTTCTCACAAGAATAATGTTCAACTACTAAATCTACAGGAATTCGGAAATAAAACAAAATATTGTATATTAGATAAAGGCTGCCATGGGTTAAGCTTATAGCAAACACAGAGACATCACACCTTTCTCCATCACATTTTCACCTGCTCATGTGGTACATGCTTCTGCTTTGGTGGAAAATTCCTTTGGGTCGTCTTGGTGTAAAGTTGTTGGTGCTTGCAGCAAAATTTGCAGAGATAGTAGTGAATAGAGAATGTTTTCATACGGTTGTTAAGCCAGAGAGATATCTACAGCATTTTTCACAGTTCATGAAAGGGACCATCACTTTTCTGTTAGCTTTGTTCAATTTGGGAAGAAGTTATACAAGCTTTTTTCTTTTATGAATTTGTTTGAAAAAAAAATATTTCTTTTCCTGAATTTGATTTAGAAAACTCCAGTTCTTAGATGCCAAATTTATACAAAAGAAATTTGCAGTATTCCCCATGTAAGCTGAAGAAACCCTTAAGGAGTGCTGCACAGACCAAGGCAGTTTTATTTATTTTCCTGAAAGCAGTGATGACAGTCCAAGCATGAGCAGCGTAGCTTGTTTTATATATCAACCTTGCATGTTTTCCTGTCAGCTTTGCAGTTTGTCATCCACAGCTTAGCCTCCAAATAGCCTGAACTTTGAGGACAGCATGCTGAAATGAAAGACTTGCTGCGTCCTACAGAGAAGAAACAAGGCCACCAAGGAATAGCAGAATATCTGTTTATTCCACTTTATGTACCCTAAATTGTGGAAAAATATTCCATTATTAGTAGGAATGTAATACAATTCTGTTAATGGTAGTATAATTTGTTGTTACTATTTGGAGTGAATCTGTGAGGAATCTAGCTAGTATAGCAGATGAAATCATAAAAGAAAATACTAAATGCAAAATCTGATATACAAAAGCAAAGAATGAGTTGGAGCAGCTGCAATAGCTTGTTATAAATACTTAGAATTGTTCAGCTAGAGCAGTGTTTGCCAGCTGGAGTGCAGTTGTTCTGAGAGGGAGGTGAGATATCCCGCCTCTCTATGTGGAGAAACAACGCAGCTAAGTGAGCATAAATGCACAAAATGGTATGGTGTTTTATTACTGGAATGATTCTCAGAGACAGAAACATGTTAGACCACTTTATGGCAGTGTTGCCAGAGAAGTGACTGGCCAGTCTGGAGCACACTGATAAAGTTTAGTCTTCTATCACGGCAATCTTTTTATAAACATTATCAGTTGTTGGGGTTTCTTTATCCCTGTTATAAGTGTCAGCTACAGATGTGTGGTCAGTAAACTATCTGGGTATAACCTGCAGAGTTTTCTCCTAGTTCTGCCAGGGGATCAAATGGCTGGGAATTGTACATGTCCTGAGCAGCTACATTTGTGACAAGAAACTTCCCATTACATCACATTTACAATTTACCTTGTGAGGTAGGTTATCATGAAGAACATGAGTTTGTAAGGTGATAAAATTCAGTATCACATGAATTAAAAAAGGAGATCCAAACACCCATCAATATTCAAAATAAGTGCACGAGGGCTTTTTCATTAATTAAAACTGGCATACACTGAGTTTATTAGACTGGAGGCATACAGTGTGTTGGTCATTATGTTATAATCAGTGTGAATATGCTAAAACCAGCATGAGACTAAATTCACACAGACTTGCTGTTATACTGGTCAAACAGCACTAATCAAACTGTTTTATTTGAGGTTTGATCTAAAGCCCATGAGAGTCTTGCTATTGCATCTAGTGGGCCTGGAGTTCAACCCTTGATGAAACTGAGCACTTTATCCTTGTATAATTCAATTACTTATGTCACTTGCTGAATATATTATTTCTTAGATAATTCTTTACATGTAACCACCAATAAGTAGAACATCCAAAAACCTCAGACCAGTTATTTTTGTTGTTTTGCTTTTCAACTCCTTCAAATCCTATTTATTACTGCCTCCTGCTTCTGCTATCACTAGTATCAGCAAAAACCAGTGTTTTTCCTGTAACAAGAAATATTTATGATCCCATTGTGAAAGCCTTTCACATGCTTTTAGTTACAATACACCACATCTCTTATGTTCATTTTAGAAAATGGTATTTTAGCAACTGGCATTTTACGAAATTAACTGCTGCGGTACGGCCATATTTTACTGTGAGTTGCAGGTACTCAGTATAGTCATGCATGCCCACATAAAGGTGGCATCAGCTTTTTTTATTACATTTGTCCATGTCTGGTGAATTTGACCATCACCATACACAATCACACAGAATCACAGAGTGGCTGAGTTTGGCAGAGACCTCTGGAGGTCATCCAGTCCAACCCCCCTGCTCAAGCAAGGCTACCAAAAGCTGACTGCCCAGGCCCATGCCCAGACAGCTTTTGATTATCTCCAAGGATGGAGACTCCACAGCCTCTCTGGGCAACCTGTGCTCAGTCACCCTCACAGTAAAGAAGCATTTCCTGATCTGACAGAGCCTCATGTGTTTCAGTTTGTTTCCCTTGCCTCTGGTCCTGTCACTGGACACCACTGAAAACAGCCTGGCTCCATCTTCTTTACACCCTCCTTTCAGGGATTCATACACATTGATGAAATCCCCCCCAGGCATTCTCTTCTCTAGGTTGAATAAGCTGAACAGTCCCAGCTCTCTCAGCCTTTCCTCACACGTGAGATGTTCCAGTCCCTTCATCATCTCAGTGGCCCTTTGCTGGACTCTTTCCAGTAGGTCCAGGTCTCTCTTATACTGGAGAGCCCAGAACTAGACACAGTGCTCCAGATACTTCAAGAATCAAGTCTGGGAAACATTTATTCACAATAACACATAAACTAAAGCACAATGTAAAAGAATTATGAGAACTTATAGTTTGAAAAAATTAATAAAAGTGGAGTCAGAAGTTTCTACATACAAACATCACTAAATGAAGGGAATGAGATTTCAGGTTCGTAACTGAGTAGATGAATATGGAGAACTTTTTGCACTCTCTTAATAACAGAATAGTAAGCATGTGTGCTGTGGAGAGGATGAAACATGGCAAATCGTCCATTAATAAGTATCTGTTTTCCTAGACAAATGCCTAATTATTCGGCAGAGTAATTTAATGTTCTGTATTAAGCTAAGAGGCACATGGTTTAAAATACCCACATCAATGGGCTCTGTTCAGTATTCCCAACACACTCCCACCAAAACATTCACAAACCTCAGCAGGGAATTTTCCTGAGAAGATCAGCTAATAATGTATTGTACCCTGCAAATGAGCCCTTAAATCTCTAAAGTTGATTTTCGTCTACCAAACTACAAAACTGTCTTTCTCTCCTTCTTCTGTTAAGAATCCCCGCTGCCCATGTACTGTACCTCTCTATACATACCGAGACATAACTCCAGCTATTGAGTACAAAGAATGAAAGTATCACAGCAAAGCAAAAATTTAGTCTTTAATAAAGAGACTCAAAGCCAACAAGAAGGGCTTATATTTCAGGTGAAACAGAAGACTGAAATTTGGAGGCCTGTGGCAACACTTGAAAAGCAATTAGTCACAGCCATACAACAACTAGGAAAAAATGCTTCCAGGCTACCAAGCAGCAAGCCTGTAAGGGAGACAGTGGATCTACTGGACCAACAGGAACTGAAAGGAACCACTATGTAGAAAAATGGCATTGCAGAATAGCTAAATGACAAGTCTGTAAAGGTCTGCCCGAAAAATATTTGAAACAAAATCTACCTTGAGAGCTAATGGTCCCAACATTTTGCTTGATGCCAACAGTAGGAATCTGGATTCAATCAAGTAAAGGAAAGGGACTTGCAATACAAATTATTTTATAGTATTATTTTCATGAAAATAAAGATGAGGAAGTTTTAGCCATACTAGAAGATACTGTACAGGAAATTGGTAATTGCAGTAGCATAGAAGTTACCAGCACTGAATAATAATGAACTTAAAAAGTAAGCAGCTGAACTTCTCACAAGGTATGTTATTTTTTATTAAACATCAGGGAGTAAAAATGCAGCTGTCTTTTAAATTAAGACAAGCAAAGCCTGAATCAGTAACAGATAACTGACTAACATGGTAATTGAAGGACAGTATATTCATCAAACACCAAAACTAGTATGGTATGATAGGGTCAAACATCTTTAATCTCCAATTTGCTGTACGAAATGAAGATGCATTCAGCTGGAACATGCAGAGATCACATTCCACATACACTAGCACATTAAATGTCAGTGGACTTAGCTACGAACCTGACCTAGAAAAAAACAGTGTGTGCTTAAAATTATGGAGTATCTACATTTACGTCCTAATCCTTTTTTTTTTTTTTTTTTTTTCCACCTAATGTCAAGTTCTGCCTAAGTACTGCAGATAATGGATCTTACAGACTATACAATTTCTACCACAAGTGGGATTATTAAGCAATGCCACCCCTAGCATGAGACAAGGAGAAGGTAGGGCTATTAACAGCCACACTTTTCAGCCTTTTTTTCTGGTTTTAGCCAGTATTTTGTGTGAGTCTATATCAATGTTTTTATGTATTTATATCTACCAAAACAATGCAATAACACCTTTCAGTTATGCAGTTTCTTTCATCCACAAATCTGAAACTATTTCCCATGCTTTAATTTAGTCTCACATCTCACAAGTGTGCGCAATAGTGCTTTCTGCCTTAAGTTCAGCCAACTACTTACATGCCTAGTTTGTAAGGATTTCACTGGACAGAGGTGTAGAGGTTACACTTGGACCAGGCACAGGCGTGAGCGTGTTTAGCATGATCCTCAATGTGCCTTTGGCCAAAGTCAGCCAGCACTCTGCCAGCCATCTCTTGCTTGCAGTTGAGGTGACAGCATTGGCCAGAGACCACTCCCACCCAGCCTGCTTTGGATATTTGAAAATCTAGCTGTATGCATGAGAAGGATGTCATGCCAGATTCTGCCCCATTTTCTTTACTCTACAGAACCTTACCCTCACGTAATGCATTTTTATCTAATAACCATTTAACATAAAATACAAAACCAGTGCAGATATATGAAAGCTGAAAGGAAGGGCTTCCTGCGCTGAAGTCCATGATACTTCCTGTGCCCTTTCTCACCAGCAGCATAAGGCTCAAATTCCCTTCTGCATAATAGCAGAACTTCAACTGGAGTGCAAGATAAAATGTGAGAGGGAAATTCCCCCGTAAAAAAGGCCATGAGCTCAGGCCCTCCATTTCCTGGGAGAGAGCCCTCTTTTATAGCAGATAAAGCAGTGACACTGTTGTAGTCATGACAATCTAAAGGTACAAGCAAAGTTTGAAGGAAAAGTTACTATCTTTCTAAGGCTAACTGATGCAGCAAGACCAAAAAACCCCCTTTTTTTTCAGGTTTGGAGGTTTGCTGGTAGGCAGGACGAGCACTAGTACTGCTACTGTTGCCTTCCACTGGGCTATGAATGAATACAAAGGCTGTCAGAGTATCCGTCAAGGACAGGACTAGGCAGTAGGACAGATCAACCCCAAATCATCATTTCTTTCCTCCTTCCAAATGATTATACATCATCGTCTCTAATCACCTCCAGGCCAGTGATAAGCATGCATTAAGCCCACTTATGCAGACTGTATTAAGTGTGATTACACATTACACTGCAAAGTTATAGGGAATATATGGATCAATGTATGGCAAGGCTCCACATCAAGACTCAAACATTCTTTTGTGTTGCAAGGATTTTTTTTACTTTTGAAATTTTTGAGGTAAGGGTTATTTAAATATAGTTGCTAAACATCAGGGCATGCTATCCTAACAAAAGCAGTGGTCTCAAACCTGGGGAAATGTAGTGCTCTCCAGACATCCTCTCCAGCCTATCTAAAGGGTAACACGATACACTTTCATTTAGCTGAAACTGGCCAGTCTGAGAGCTGGGAAGGTGAGTCTGTAAGGAGGGAGAGTCTCCCACTGCTCAGAGTTGCCCAGGAAAACTCTGTAGCCGGCAGCAGGACTGTGGGGAACACACCCCGGCTCCGAGGCCCCAGGCAGGTTTGCACTGGGTCACTGCTACGCCTTCTGCAGAGTTTGCTCTCCTCACCCAGATCTGAGTGGGCATTCAGACACACAGAACCCGCACAGTAGAAAGGAGCAGGGGGGTAAAAAAACTGATGCAGCCTGCAAAGTTTTGTACAATGTGAGCAGAGGTTTTCAGAAAAGCATTTTTTGATTTATATGTCTATAACTCTTTTAAGTTCATTACTGGATTTAGAGCTTAGGTTCTATTTTTTTGTTATGAAACAACAATTTATTTCTTAACCAGTCTCTTTTGCAAACAGTAACTATTGTCTCTTTTGTAAACTGCAGTCCCCCTTGTTGCCAGTAATATGTGTTTTGGGGGAATGATTTAAATGACAAAATGCTTACTTGTAACAACAAAAGAAATGATACAATATAAGCTAACTTTTAATAACTGAAAAGATCTTTAATTAAAATTGCTTTCCATTCAGGGGCTGGAGTTTTATTTAACCAGCTGCCCTATGAAAGTTATTACCTAGAGTTTTCATTTTCCCAGTACACAGCTGCAGAAAAGATTTTATTCTGGTGAATGAAGGGCTGTACAACAGCAAGGACAAAGCTCACTTAAACTAACAATGGAGCCATGGCAAAAGTCATAACCTTCTGCTGTCTTAGGGGAAGCACACTTTCTGAATATAATCTCTCTGATTATGCCTAGTATGCAAAATGCAGTTTTATATCTGCAGCTCAAATAGATTTCAGTATTACTACTGAATACTAATCACTGATGCAAAAAACGTAGAGCTCCCTCAAGGCATTTCAAAAATCTTGATTATTTAATCAGTGCTCTTGATTTATAAGGCGAGCTGGTTGATGACTACCAAAATATGACACATTGGACACTATCCAGATGGAATGCCAGTTTTCATTTGAGGTTAAAGAGGTAAAACTCTACAAGAGAGGTTTTCCAGTATCCTGGACTAGAGCTAGTTATATCAGATGATAAATAAAACCTGGCAGTTTGGCTTGCACATAATATTAAAACAGAAACTTCACTGACCTGTCAGTTGTAAAATGAAGTAATCAACTTTCTTTCTGATTATTCTCCATTTCCACTATGGACTTTTTATTTATCTAATGTTTTCCACCTTAATGTCCTCTTATCTTTTTAAATAGCAGTACTTTACTTTTTTTACAAATATATAAGTGGTGAGTGCTGCCTTTTCATAAGCACTAATTTCCCAACCAGCTAGGTGCAAAATTTGCGGAGTTGTTTCTTTCCCCCATAACTACAGATTATGTATTTGAAAATATTTTTTATCTACATCTCTGTATATCAATATATGCCTAGATATATAAACAAATCATTTTAATTCCTGCTTTACAATGCAATCAAATTGTCAAAAATTGTTTAAGATATAGATGTATGATTTATATTCATTTCTGAACAGGTTTTACTGCTTTGGTTGGTTGGACAATGCCATCTCCATCTTTAACTGTCAACAATGATAGTTGGTTAAAGCAGCCTTCTGTATACAATTTCCAACCGTTTTCCTGTCAAGCATTTAAGGAGCAGAATCACTTCAAATTGAGATAGCAAGGAATTAAATTCATATGTATAGACCTAATTCTAGGCCTGACCCTAGAAGTTAGCAATCTGATCACTTCAAATACATGCCTATATGGATACAGAGGCCTAACGTTTCAAACTAATCTCGAAGGTATGGTCCATATTAGAAGCAGTGACTGGCACTTAAATTTTTAAAGCAAAGTTACAACTACAGAGAACTATTTTACAAAACTAGTCCTTTGTCCGTGTTGATGCTGCAAGTGGGTGGCACAAAGGGAGCCCCCAGAGGCGCCCAGAGCTGGCGGCCGACCCCGGGCCGGCCGGCAGCGCAGGCTGTGCCAGCGTGCTGGGGAGCTGCGTCCTCTCCGTAATTTATACCTGAGCTATCAGTGATAAAGCTGATAGATTGATGCAGATAACCACAGCTCCACGGCAAGCGGCCAGACTACCATTTCAGCAGCACTGAACATGTGCCAACCTGTAAGGACAACCCTTGCGAACATACAAGCAATTTGCAGGTTAAGAGGCACACTAGAAGCCTGACTTGGAGGTTAAAATATCTTCACATCCCAGTGCGAGCCTCTCAAGACTTCTAAAACCGAAATGACTAAAATTGTAATCAAACCATGGGAACTTGATGGAAGGTTTAATTATAAAGAAGCATTAAAAGTATCAAAACCCATCATACCGACACACCTGCACCAGAAACAAGGACGGCGGTAAGGGCCGCGTCCCCACCGCCCTGGGCAGCCCCGGGCCCCACTCACCTCGCCGGACACTTTCACGGCCTGTGTTCCCATCCGCCCTGGGCCCGGATCCAGCGGGCACTGCAGGCCGCGGGGCTTGGCTCAGGCACCCATGGTGCCTCGATAGGCGCAGAGTAACACAGAGCTGTGAAGCTGGACTTGAGCTTGGGGACAGCAGCAGCACCGGCCCGAGCAACAGGACGAGCAGCATGTGCTGAGCTACTGCACGTGGCAGCCCTGCAGACTGCAGCATAGCTGTGTGCCCTTCAGGCCGCTTCGGGCCTGGCTGCTTTGTTATGTTCTTTGTTCAGTACCTGGGTGACTAAAACTCATAATTGTTTTCATTCCTGTTTTAAAACGTTTGCTAGAAATTTCAGAAGTCTGGGTTGCAATGGCACAACAAAAGGAAACACAGAGGAGCGTGCACGGTGAGCGGAGCCCGCAGGTGCCCTGCCCCGCCGTACCCCGCTGCTGCAGACGGAGCGCGCGTGGGCAGCGCTGGCCACGTCCGCTGGCGCCGTGCAGGCAGCACCCCGCGTGCCAGACTGCTCCCAGAGTTGTAAAAAGTGACAGTGTCACCTCCGCAGAGGCCTTGCTTCTAGGTTTTGGCAAAATTGCAAGTTTGTATTCTGTTACGAAGCCAAAACATTTTAATAACTGCAAGAGTTCACTTACAAAATCTGTGTTATTTGGGCCTGTGCCCTTTATAATTACATCCCTATATCTTTCTCTGTACATGTAGATCCGTATCATCTGAAGCTTTTGAAAGAATATCTTACTTGACTGGACTTGTGGGTAAGGCAATCATGGGGCAGTTCAAATAGCCGCATTATTCCATCTTCTGTCAGGAAGCCAAAAATCTGCTTGAAACACAGATGGCTATTTCCCTGTCGTCTTCTAGCTCCTCAGCTGATTTCCTCACCATTTCAACTTCATTCTGTGTAGCAGTTTTCCCTGAGTAGGGAAGCTTTTGCACCTTCTTCTTTAAGAGAACAGAGCTCCAAACTGCAAAGTGAGGATGTTTTGATCGTATGCGAGAATGTCTTACTGAAGACCGCACTGCTGGATAACACACTGGGTGATTGCCTCAGGCTCTGGGTATTGCAAGTAACGTGTCATATATATCACAGGTACCACCAGGCCCTCTGCCATGAGTACAGCATGTCAAAAATAGCTTGTAGGGATTATGTCCCCATGTTCTAGTCTTGCATGGCAATACAGCAGGAAGAACACTGGAGCCAGAACTTGACTATACAGGAGAAGAGGGATCTGCTCCCCTGTGGGTTAGAGACTGCACTGCAGGGGAGACCGGGGGGCACAATCATAACCCTGAGAGACAGGAACTGGAACTTCTCTTTACACATAGCAAATGACACCATTGCCCACCTTGCTTATCCTTCCCTCAAGCCTCACCTATCCCTCACTACATGTAATCATGCCACAGAGATCAAAAAGCTACATGATTTCATAAAAGGCTCCATAGTTTCTGAACCTAGAAAAAGAAGTCAAGAATACTCTTCTGCTACCATGCCATTGTGTTTGTGCTGTTTAAATTGGGGCAAAATTTCAATTCTCCTTCACTGGACCTAGCTAAGCAAAGTTAAAGCCAGTTCTCTGAACTACTAAGGACTTCCTGAATGGAAAAACCCTCTGTTACACCTCTGGAATAAAGCTGCCAGGACATCGACTCCTGTCAACTTCTCTACATCCTGGTATAGACACATGTTGTGTAATCATATATTTAATCTTAGCTATGGTCTTAATTCTTCTACTTCCCACTTTGTTCCTATATATACATGTCTCCACCTTCTTGAACTATTTTTTTTTTTTTTTTAAATAAAAAGAAGCCAAAATAGTCTTGGCAAAGCATCTCATAAGAATCATCTTGTGGATGGGGCTTGTGGTTAACAGAACATCGCACAATAGGGATGAGAAATTTATCTGAATAATTTCATGTACCTTGACACCAGCAGCAGGATATAGATGCTTTAGGTCAGGACAGAGAGCTAACATATTTCAGGAAAACGTTTGGACTACTACTTTTAATGTGTGGGTAAGTGTACATGAAAGCTGAAAATGTCATTATTCTTAACTGCTGTTAAACCAACGACTATGCAAAAATCTGCCTATGTTCAAAGAAGAACTTTTCTGTTTCTTTGCTTCAACCCTGTACTGCTGTACCAGAAACATAATAGATGCAGTGGAGGGTTTTTTTTTTTTCCCAATTAATGGTGCAAATATGGGAGGAAAGATCATAGAGACTTTCCATACTTCAGAGGGGCTGGGTTTAAATAAATGTTCAGCATTTCTGACTGCTTGAACAAAGGACTTGTTACAGAAGTAGAAAGCAATATCCTAATATTACCTTGCTAAATTCTACTTCACAAAAATTACCAACAGTAACATCAATACAGATAAAAACTGCACCCAAAACATTACACACATGTAGAATTATTAGTGAAAACAATACTAAATTCCTGTTTTCAATAGGTATGTTCATTTCAATCTGTGTCCTTTATATGCAGGGTATGCTCTTTGAGTACATGTAGTAGGAAAACAGACTACTATCTTTCCAGAATTTGTATATGCACTTATCATTAAAAATAGAGGGTAGCAATGAAGTGACTTTATTAGTGGGAAACCTGCAATTCTGTAGGATTACAAAAGGGCAATAACACCTCAATCACTGGGAAATTTGAATGTTTCTGAAAATATACTGCAATATGTGTATTAAATGTAGGGGGAGATTATCTGCTTCCAGAAAGATTATTCTGATTTGCAGGGACAGAGAACTGAGAGACTTTATTCCTTCAATTGACACACACCTTTGTCAGAACTAATAACCCAATCAAAGGCAAGAAGTTTCACAGTACTCAACTATGTGGCCTCTAACATGTCATGCTGATTGAATTCACATGATCTTATATATTTGGGCCTCAAAAGCCCTTTATTTTTCTTAATTAGAAACATAGATTCAATGCAACTTGCCTAGAAAATAAATTAAATTCATATACATTACCTCTGAGCAATGAAAAATAGCACTGATTGAACAGGGCTGTTTAAATCTCTGCAGTTGGCAGTGTTCATCAGTGAATTTGTTTACGAAGTGGAAAGAATGAGATGCTGTCAAAGAATGAAAAATAAAAGCTAGATTTCTTGGGAAGGAGACATCCGTCTTTTTCTATTTGTAAACGCTGACGAGCAGGGTTTAAGGAGGGCTAATGTCATCCATTCATCTTAATTAAAGAGTTAATTGCTCGTGTATCCTGATTTGGTTAGCTGATCTTAGTAGCATGAAAAGCGTTTGCTTCTGTGTATTTTATTGACCACTATAATGACATCATCAGTAAGACTCAGGATTTATTCATGCCTCAGCCTAAACTCATAACTTTAATAGCCTCCTACATGATAAAACTTTCAAGAGGGAAGGAGTTCTTTAGCATGATGCAGAATACCAAGAGGTCTGTTCAGAAACAGTTAAAATGTCTCAGTTCAGCTGTCATTGAAGTATTACTTGAAAGTCTAGAGTCATGAAGATAAGTAAAAAGTAATTTTAAAGACTAGTTCTCAGCAAATGTATATATGGAAATAGCATAAAACATCTAAAAATCGCGTATCAAATATAAGCAAGAGACTTATTACTATTCAATTTTTCACATCTGTAGTCATAGTCAAGTAAGCAGTGACACAAAAATAGACAGGCAAGGTTGACAGCATGTTCTATGGATTAAAGACCAAATTGGTTTAGTCATATGTCTTACAACACAAAGAGGGGAAACTCAGATCTAAAGAAAGACCAGTTAACTAACTAGGAAGCCTGCGAGGTTTTTCTGTACAATGCCTTTTAACATTTACTGCAATTCCTGATGTTATTTCTTAAATATTCTTCACAAGAATTAAATTAAATTTTACACAAGAGGAAATGGACAGTACTACTGCTTTTTGATTAATCAACTATGCAGTACTTAAAAATGAAATGAAAGAATACATTACAAAATATAATACATGATACTCACTTATCCTGGTAATGAGTCTTCAGAACTGATCTATTTATGTTATGCTACTTTCATGGGATCAATTTCTATTGCTAATAATGCCCATAACTTACACAAAGGGTTGAATGAGCCTTTAAGAAGCACCATGCACCAAACATAACTCATCCTAACCCAGCAGAGTCTGGCATGCTGTGAGCTCTTACGTGGTTTTGTAACAGTCACAGGGTAGCTCCTGTGCACTCTCCTGAAATATCTAGAAGGCACTGAGAATAATGTGATAGGGTGCTACAGCTCATCTAGTTTTACAAACTTCATGGCAGACTTCACTTTGTAAGTGTTTTCTTTATGCAGTTGAAGCTTCTCAGCTGACTGGTTCAGAGGCCAGTACTAGCTGATGTGTTTTCTCTGAAAGACAGGAGATTTTCTTTCTAATACTAATTGGGTTTCCATGTTTTCTCAGAAAACTTACCGTAAAATATAATTAAAAAAACCCCTAATAACCCCTATATGATATGAACACAAAACTACATTACCCCTCTCATGAAAAAGCAGCAGGCAAGTCCAGGACATACAATAGGGCATGAGGCAGTGGACCCATGTTACCCCAGAACCAGAACCAGTTTGTCTGTGTCAGCTTGATGCTGCCTCCAAACTAGCCCTGCTGAGAAGCAGCATGTGTGAACATGGACACAGGGCCACGCTTTGGCAGCTGCGCTCCTCCCTTTGGGTTTCTAGTACAATGCCATGTGGCTGAGGAACATGCCTCCAGCCATCTCACGCATCTCTACAGTTATGCAAGAGTGTGCAATGCGTAAAGGGAACAGCACTGGAAAGCAGGAGATCTGTTGGCTATCACCAACTCTAGAACTGCCTGGCTGGGTAACCTTTAACAAATTGCTTTAGCTCACTCTGTCCCAGTTATCCCCCAAATCACCTGTACCTCCTTCTAGAGATACTTTGAGATTCATTCATGGAAAGTTGCTAACTGAAAGTTAAGCAGTTATTATTATTTCTGAATAGTTCACTACTGGAAAAGGCAGTATGGGGTTTACAGTCAGAGAAAAGGACAACAACTGAGGTTGGATGGGACCTCGGGAAGGTGTCTGTCCCAACACTGAGCTCAACACAGGGTTTTTTCCAGACTTGCAAAACTCAAGGATGGAGACTCAACAACCTCTCTGGGCAACCTCCTCCAGTGCTGAACTGTCCTCAGGGTGAGGACTTTTTCTTTACGTCAAGGAATGTCTATGGCTATGGAGAAGGCGGCCATGATAGCAGAATTTCTCAGCAGGGTTTAGATGTTACTCATATTTTTAACAGCTCAACTCTAATTAAAAAATCTTTTTATATTAAAGATAGCTCCAGTTTTATTTACACTCCAAGCAAACCACTCAGTCAACATTTCTGTCATATACTTGTCAGTCTGTTTAGTGCAGCATCCTTAAAAAGGCTGACGAGAATAAAACTAATATACCACTCTGCCATTTGGGCCTCTGTGCAGCAGTATTAGCTCACAGAATCTCTTTTCCGTCACACACAGTGGGGGCACAGAGGCACTCAGCTCTGCACAGGGCAGCGGCAGCCCTGCCAGGAGCCGCTGTGTCTCCTGTGCTCACCGACACCCGCCGGGGTAGCTCAGAGATCTCTGCACCGCACTCCCCCGACTGACTGCGGCTGCAGAGTGCTGGAGTAACCAGGGGCCTGTTCAGACCACGTCTGAGCCTTCAAGCCATGCTAATGCGTGCTCTTTCAAGATCGTAAACATACAGGCCAGTGACCTTGGAAATAGTTTTAAGCAACTGCAACTTTTTCATTAATTTTAAATTTCTGTTACCTCCAGTTTCTTTGTTTTCTCATGCTTATCCTTAAACTACAATGTTATTACCTAAACACTTAAGGAAAAAACAAAAAACATTCTTGGATATAGACTGTGGACTAGAAGCAGTGACTGTCATTTTGAAAGCTACTTTACATAACATTAAAATAGAATGTGAGTAAAGAGAAAGGCATAACATTTTGTTGTTCTACTGAAACACTTTGGAAAATGCTGAAATAAAATCTCTAGCGGCTCGTGAAGTATTTAGTTCAGTTGTTTAGCAACAACACCTTTTGATTTGTAAAGCTTCTACAATGTCTTAAAGCTTTAAAAGTTTTCTTTAGCTAAAACCACCTGCTGTAGTTTGAATAGAAAGTAAAAGTTCATAAGCACAACCTTGAGATAACACATTTTTGAATTACTATACTGCAAATTTTGTACACTACATCAGGCAATGGCTAGTGCAACTTCTTACAACATTACTAGCTTACTAATAAACATGTGCATGAAGTGGAACGGCGCATACAAGTTCTAATTCTTGAGCTGTGCCTAGTAACATAAACAGGTCTGATACCATCAGTAGAAGAATTGAGGAATTAAACCATCCGAAAGACTGATGTAAAGGATTGGACATGCTGAAAGAGATGGTGAAAAGAGGCTGCTAAGAGATGGAATGACATTCAGAAGTAAAGCAATAGACCCACAATGGTTTGTGAATGGAAATAAACATAACCATGAGAAAATGTTTCATCAACATAAGAGCCACAACAAAGCTGTGAATCTCAAGATAAGCAAAAATTGTTTTTGAAGAAAAAAACAGCGTGCTAGGTAGGACTTCAAAGACTAGAAAAGATCTAATAGACAGAAATGAATAATATAAAAAATACAAAAGAAGAGAGACCAAAAGAATCATACTATGGACAAGATCAACTTACTCTGTGTCCCTGGTGTTACTCTGTTAACCCTTTGGTGCCAACACAGTGGAACAAGTTTAGTGACTGAAGAGAATGAGTATTTCAACACCACGGCAGTCTGCTGTGTTGTCACCTCTGCAGTTCCTCTCCTGAGCCTGCCTCCTCAACCCTCCATTCTGTGTTTCGCCCCACTGTATATCTCCAGCAGCACACCTGCAGTTTACTTCTCGGCTCTAAGGCACAACAGCTACCTTGCCCAGCTCTTTATCACGCTGCTCCCATGCCTACCCACAGAATGCACAATTGCCTTTTCAGAAAGAAGCCACACAAATCACTGTGCCCTGAGTGGAAAGCCCACTCGATATTGTATTTCTAATCACAGAGAATAGGAGACAATGCATTCAAAAGAGGGACACAGAATAGGTAATTAAATGTCATACTGGTTCTAGGGTAGGAGATGCTGTTATTAGAAGAAATGCTGGTTTGCTAAATTCAAAAACACAGAAATTATTTTTAACTGGATTAAAGGAAAACAGGCAGGTAAAGCTATGGCTTTATGCAAAATACACTGCAGCATTCTTTGGTCTTGGTTCTGAATCATTGACACAAAGAGGATTTTTGCCACTGGCTTTAGCAGAACAGAACTAGCTATTAATGGACTAAAAAATTAGCTATTTTCTTCCTAGAGATTTCAAAATAATTTTGACGCCAGAGGAGATATACAACACCATTATTTTACAGTAAGAGAGGATGGTAGGCAGAAATGGAGTTTAAGTGGTGCTGCAGAAGCTGAAAACTAAGTGGTTACCACACAGAAAACTATGCAGAGAAAAAGAGATTTAAGCAAAAAATTGAAGTCTAACACATGTTCAGTGTTAGACGAAAAAAATAAATAAAATTTCATGGAATTTACTTTCAGATGTCTTTGCGTGTGGATTTCTTTTCTTTGGTTGGTTGGTTTGTTTTCCAAAACTTCATCCTGACAGCTTATTCCACATCTGAGGACATCTAAGGACAGCAGACTCCAGCAGACTCCAGAAACTTTTCACTGAGAAAATTTTGATCATGATTCGTACACTCCTAAACACCTATTTCAATCCTCTTTTTCCAGTGATATTGGTAGCCACTGAAAAAGTGTGTATTGTTTTGGTTCAGTATATAGTGTGCCACGAAAACCAAATTCTGTTTACAGCAGGGCCAGATTTTCTATGATCTGATTTTAGACAGTCATTTCCACAGAAAAGATCCTTTCTGTGTCATTACTAATGACATTACAACCTTCCCTAGGTGCCCTTAAGACCTAGCTGTTTTGTAGCAGACAGTATCTGACATCAGTCTGCAATCTCAGAAAAAGCCAAGAGAACAGGAACTGTCCTATCAGAAAAAATGGCTTCAGAATCTGGTAAATAAATCACATTTCTACAGTGACGTGATAAAAATTGGTATGTTTGAATCAAGAGTGTACCTGCTTTGTGATTAATTGTAGACGTCAATACCCAGAGGTACCTGCAAGGCAATTAAGCACTGTACTTGCCTAAATGTCACCCCATTGTAAATACAGAATGGAAATAAATAGACAGATTGGCCTAGTGCATGTTGTTTGGATTTGGAACAAGAATCTCAAAAATGTGAATCCTAACTGAGCCAATTTTTTATTATGTGCTGCTGATAAGCTACAAAGGACTTATCTCTTTCTTTTTTTTCTGGTACACCGTGAGGCTAGTGCCACCCATCTCTCAAAAATGACATGTGGAGATCCGTACTAATCAAAGCCATCGTCATATTGATGAATCCTAACAAGAACAAACCTATACAAATGTCTGTATTTATGGCTGTAAATGCTGAGACGGACCCAGGTAGAATTTTCTTTGTCATTGGAGCCCAGATTGCTACACTATATGATATGCTTTACGGTGGCCGTTTAATTTGATAATCCTTTTCTGCCCTGTCTTCCCCAATCTTATAGTCACGTGAACAACTGAAAAAACACAACTATAGACTGAGAGTTAAGGAGCTGACAAATAGAGGTTAACGTCACTGCTATAACAAGGTTGAATATACATTACCAGAATATCTACTATCAGAACTGACATTTAATAGTTTCACTTTTATAAAAGGTAAACAATAAAGCTGACCACCCCCCACCCCTTTTGGGCATTCAGTCATGTTTTTACAGTGGATTAAAATCTTCTGGAAAGTAACTGTATCTAAAGATTTGGGGGGTGGGGGGCTTTTCTATTTCATCACCTAGCCAAGATTTTTTTTTTTTCCCAGTATTTTTCTCCTTTTAACTATAACATATTAGCTGCTGGTGGCCTTTGGAAAGCTAGCGGATCATATGATGCTGGCTCTCCTTCTTTCCATCTGCTAGCCTGCATCATAAGAAAACTAAAATATATATTAAATATTACTTTTTTATGAAACTAATTAGTACAGATGCTGCAAGAATTTCACATGATCATAAAAGGTTTTGTGACAGAACTTCTCTGTTAAAGTAAAGCTCATCTAGAAAGTTGGAAATCCTTGTCTTTAAGGGTCTTTCATTAGTAGCACACACTAAACAATGATCACTGCTGTATGATGAGAGACAAATTAATGAATCAAACATTACAGATTTCATCACATTGGCTCATTTGCATTTAAGCTGGTTTCCAGCTCTGTCATGCATTTGCTTTTAAACGAGCCCCTGTGGATAGTGCTGCAATGTTTGATTCATTAATTTGTTTCTCAGTGTACAGCAGTGCTCACTGTTCAGTATACAGTGAAATACTTTGAAAATATTTGTTTTAACAACCTATCTTTTATTTTAACAAAGAAATAATAACCCTGAAGAAGGAAATGCTGGCCATTTTGTGACATAGCCCCTGCCAAATCTCCCAGTTGCTGCCCCAGCCCATCGTTATACCACTGTGATATTATCTGGATTAAGTCTTCACAGCTTGCTTTCACATATTCTACAATATCATAGAGCTTTGAGCCAGCTCTTTGGGTTAGTATTATGATGCCCAATTCAGCTCCTGGGAAGTTAAAGGTGGCTTTAAGCCTTTACTCTCTGATCCTTGGATCAGTCCCAAAGAGTGACTTAGATCAGCCTCCCGGATGCTCGGTGACATTCTGCCACTACTGTGCCTAGTACACCGGTTACTCCACATTATAACAGAGTGGGTTGCTTGGCAAAGCCAACTCTGTGAGAGCTGCAAAACTTTGGAATTGGTTTTTGGTTTGTAACAGCTTGAATTTGGTGACCTTACAGTATGCTGAAAGCACCATCTGTTTTAGAAATAAAAAGAGGCATGTTCCCTAGCTGGTCAGCGCATGGAGACAAGCGTTTTGGTAATTAGCTGCGTAGTTGAGTTCTCAAGTTCCTATCTGAACCTCAAATTTTTAAGTTTATGTACTCAAATACAACACTAATTATACATGTACAGCTTTGTTGTAGGGATCATTGCTCATGTTTAATTCTAAAGAAATAAATACATGTAGCAAATGAAAAAGATGGAAGTTGTTTTAGTAGGCACTAGGAATTGGAGAACAAAATGCTGCTCTAGCTAGAACTTCCCCTTCCTCTAACACGGCCATGATGGATTGCAAGGTTATAAAGGCAAGCCCATTTGACAAGAGGATCCATTTGGACCGTGGGATTCATAGAAATGAGGGCCTAATTAAATGAGTTGTTTTTTTCACAAAGCAGGCAGATTTTCATATGTTGAGAAATGGAGCTAGGGAGCATCAGCATATTATATTGTACAGCCATTTTCCTCCCACTTGGCTTTCTTTTTTTTTTTAAAAAAAGACTCTCTGAGGAGCGTGCTATACATGTTGAACAGGAAAAAAATAAATGTAATTGATACCAAACAAAAGAAAGCCATCAAGACAGAAATACAACATCCTAAACGTACATGTCAGAGGTCTTAAACTAAAATTAACATAATTCTCACCTTTGCTTATTCCGAGTAATCCATAGATACAACTGCACACTAAAAAAAAAACCTGAAAGGAACAAAACGCCCTGTCTCACTGTCAAACATAACCAGTAAAGCTGCAGTATTCCAAGTGCAACCAACACAAAGTCTACCCTTCAGCCAGAATAATACAATACCAGGAGAACCCAAGTGGGCTGTATATGAGAGGCTGCCCTCTACTGATTGACAGAGAGGAAAGTTTTCTCCATCACATCAGAAAGACCCCAGGAAAGACTATTCATTTTCAGTGCCTGTGTAGAAAGGGAAGATAAAGTTTGTAAGGGACACCTATACCTTTGGAAAGACAGCTTGGCATTTCTTCTAAAATGTATACCTGGTATTTTCTGCAGCAGAAAACTGCTTGGGCTTTCCTTACAAATGCAATAAACGTCATATTTACCCATACCTTTAATTCTACCTGCAAGTATTATATTATGATAATATTCATAAGGTGGGAAATTCTCAAAATAGTTTGAAAAGCTGGAGCAATTTTAGTGTTTATTACTACAAATGTACTTCATCGAAAAAAACTTGTGTTTTTTTAAACAATAATCTCCAGATTTTCCTTCCTTGAAAGACCATTTTTCACAAAGACAGATCAAATACTCTCAGGGAAAAGCTAGGCTGTTTTCATATGAACACAAGAATTTATAACTATTCTTGTAGGAGCTTGAACAATCCAATTGCAAGACAATTTTATATTCAATGCCCAATTAGGTCGCTCTTGCTTGCTTATACACCTAAGTATATCAAGTCAAATAAATATAGCAACAAATACTCAAAAAGATTGCTATGAAAATATGGAACTCAGTGTCAAGAGCATGTTAACTACACTATATTATTGTTTGGCTTAGTCTCTTAAAATAGTTGATTTAATAACAAAGAGGACCTTATTAGATTTCACAATATTTTGGTCTGCTTTCAGAAATAACCATTTTAAAGGCCACAAAAAACCCAACCCACACTTACAATTCCATACACCTGGTAAGCAAACAAAACAAACCCCAAACCCTCAAACAACCCAACAGTCTTAAATTGCAGCAAGGAAGATTCATGTTAAACATTAGGAAATTAATTTCTGTTGTCTAAATTAAGGCATTTTGAAGCCAAGCTTTTAGCCACCTACAGAAGGTGACTCTTCTCATTTTAAGGTGAGTTCAACAACACTTCTGACTCTCCACTCACTGGAATACACGTCCAGTTGGCATCTGTATTTTAGATGGCAAAGTTAGGTGAAATTAGTCCCAACCTAATGAAATCACATAAAGTTTATTTAAGCACAACAGATTGCTTATGGTGCCTATGAATTTCCATCACTCTTGTTTTTTAATAGAGACAGCAGGCTAATCTCTGTCAGGTATAGTTGAGGAAGAGTTTCATGTTAGGAGGTGCTATGAAAGCTAGCCACCATTCTGGTTAACTCCTCCTCAGCTCTTTACAATATTTATATCTTCCGTTTTATTTATTCACTGAAGAAAATTGATCCAACAAAAACATCAATGTACAAATAAACTAATGGTCTTAAACTATGAGTATGAAAGAGTCCTCCCACACTTCTCACTGATATCCTTTCCATTTACAGAAAACTCACATATCAATTAAACTCACCTGTTAATTAAAAGCTTGTCTGGAAAATTCCTTGCTAATTGGAAGCAAAAGAAAGTGTAAAAAGTATCTGAATGCTGAAGCTTTGAATTTTAATTACTTACTCCCAGGTTTGTTCGTGATCCCTCAGGTGTTGGCTGGGCAACAGCAAAGAACTGAAAAAAAGAAACAAAATTATTTTGTAATTCCTGCTGTGGGGAACAAAAAGTATTGAGAAGGCTTCCAATTTTCTTTTCTTATCTTGTTTAGATTTATTCTTTATTAATGTACTTATAAGAAAGTATCTACACACAAAGAAAAAAGATCCTGGAAGATTACAGGCAACTACAGTGAATAATTGTTCTACAAATTTGATAGGTGGTTTTTTTTTAATAATATAAGAGTTCCTATTGTGTTTGTCTCACAATGGAAAATATCAGTATAATTATAAAAGGGGGAATAATGCATATAAATTTGGCATACAGGCTTTGTATCAGATCACTGATTACATATATATATTAAATTTGATGTGTTGTTTATTTTATATGCACCTAAATAGAGAAGACATTAGCAGATTTAATAAAAATTCTGGAACTCATAGGAATTTGATCCCTTCTCTCTAGCTACCCATTTAATAATAGCTGTTTTTTTCTATCTTTTTTCTTTCTTTCCTGCACTTTTTAGACAAATGATCTTCATCCTAAGAAAGAGAGTCTGTAATCTAAATATGGAGGCAGTGGACAGATTTTCTGCTTTTCCCCTCTCCCCCTCACCAAGTCACAATATTTTAATAATCTGAATTTTTAGTGTCCTCTTATTAAGGATAGATATCTGAGATTCTGGTTTGGATTAGTAATTTTTAAAATAAGAAAACTGATTTGTGATACTTTACAGAGGAACTTAAGAATTTCATGAGGTTTCTAATGAATGTGAATTCTTCTGTGAAAAATTGGGCCATCTGAATGAGACAGAAGATTTACACATTCAGTTCTCCAAGAACTGGAATGAAGACTTTCATTTTTTTCTGACATACACACAGCATATGTACATCTGTTTAAAAAAGTTCAATTATCAGTTAAACTACCCTTACAAATTAACTTGCATGCAAGTAGATGACAATAGCATATGCAATTGAAGTAACTCTGTTCATGTTATGTAAGTTTTCTTCCTCAACATGCTTATTAAAACGAGTTTCAAATTGTAAAAAAAAAAAAAACTTTCAAAAGGAATATAATGATAATCTAAACCACATTCAAATATATTGAGTCAAAACACTAAACAGAAACTGAACATACATGTATGTGGCTATTCAATTCTGATACAGGTTATAAGACAGTTAAGGAAGCAGATGTTTCTTTAAAGTGCATTTAAGGGACTGGTAATATTAAATAGCTTAGATTCTACTTGTATTAAGTTCATGATGAAGGTTTCCTCATCAGATGACCAAGACTTTATGAACTGTAACAGCACAAGTCATTTTGGGGTATTACACTCATTTGAGTGCTACTGTTTTAGCAGTATATATATATTCAGTTATATATTCAACTTGAGACTTCTGCTCACTGTTTTCAGCTAAAAATTCTGAATATTGTGTAATTCAGTATTTTTAGGATCCTTAAATAAATTAGAATATTAAAGTGCATTAGGAGTGGATGAAGAATAAACCATAAGAATTTTTGTCACAGTTAAAAAAGAAAGGAAAAAAGAAAAAAAAAAAAAAAGAAGGAAAAGCAAGCAGGCCTCTATCATCCATTCTGTTTTGAAGCTAAGTGTCTTTCAAATATCTTGTTTACTGCAGTTTACTGGGGGACAGGCCTTATAAGCAGAATCTTATTTATAATGGAAAATTCATTGCACCAGGATACACTCAAATACCCAAGCTACAATTACTGAGACATTTTATGAATATGTAATTCATAAAAGAATGTCTTATGAAAATTCAAGACATCAGCAGGTCTTATGTAGGTTAGTTGTAAATATGACTTTAAAAATTAATACATACTTTTTTCTGGAAGAATGAGAATCTTTGAAAAAATGACAATGCCATATGCGGCTGAACTTCAACATTAAGAGCTGAGGAAGTATTTTGTAGCTAACACAAAGTGTAATTTCAAATGTTTTTATTTAAGAATTTATTCAAATGACAGTTACATCTTCTATTGTTATCTATAAAAGGCCTTCCTTCTCCAGTACAGGATGAACCCACCACATTCACACCAAGGTGATGAAAACACCTTTCAGAATATTTTACATCCAAACAAAACACCTATTCCAATAACAGCAGAACGGACTGCTGACACAACAGTATTACAACTAATCCACAAGTATCTAAGACAGTAAAGGTAGCCGGATAACTTGAGTTATCCAAAGGGATGGATAAAACCCATCGCTCATGTGAAATCCATCCATCTCATTCATGACAAGTTATGTATAAAAAAATGACATGAAAATGTAACAGAGGAAAAGTTTGTGATATTACTGGATGCACACAGCTGGGGTCCCTGAGCATGCCCCAGACGAAGCTGCACCAGGTGAAGCTCAGCCTTGTTATTTTAAGATATAATGGCAGTTGTTGAGCCAGGTTAGGAATGTCTACACTCGTGTTTTGCCTCCTCTGCAAACTGTATAATCCTTCCACAAACACCAACTGTTGATTGTGGATATATTAGTCTGAGAAAGAGAGAAATTGTTAAGCACCTGACAGTCACTGATGCAATGAATAAATCACTGAGAGTCACAAAATTCTATTACCAACTATAGTAGCCACTGGATTCTTTTATTTCCTTAGTTTTATGGATTCTCTGGAAATGACGGTGGAGGACAGAAATTCTATGAGAATTTTTCCAATCATCAATTTTTGCTTCTATCTCAAGTATCAGAAAATGTTATGCATCCTTTTCTGTTTGTGACTGAACAACTAAATTAGAAGGAACAAACAGTAGGAAAATACATTACAAGTATTCCCAATGTTTTGCATTGTGTAAAGCCTTTAATAAAAACACCAGCTGGAAATAATGGTAGGTCCCCAGGAGAAATGGTAAATGCTAAAGATCATTTTCAATCTAATTCTCATGAGTTTTTCTCTCCTTAGCACCAGTTTCCTATTTTTTTCTTTTTTTCTGTATGCGAATTGTTTATTTTTCTCTTCATATATACATTCTATCCTTAAAATTCAGACATGTTTAAACAACAACAAAAAAAAATCTTAACAATTTTGACTATTTCCAGGAAGCATTTGTCAGTACACTAACTCAGTTCCAAATTGCTCTAAAAACATTATTTAAAGAGCAATAAGAAGTTCTTATTCATGCAGTCATGCTTCTTGTTATTCTTACTTGTTGGCATCCAGCATGAACTTCAATGTTTTCTGTGAATTACTGTTAATTTGTGCTTCATGGGGAGTGGCTGTTCTTTTCCTTTATGGCAGCAATCAATGACTACTTCTCAATAGTTATGAGACAGAATCCTATATAAAAATGGCAAATAATATTAAGCTTCTATATGATCCTTGATCTTTTGCCAGTGTGTTTGATCTATTTCCAGAGTACATGAGTCAGGATATGTGCCTTGGTTAATAAGTAAACAGTTCCTGTAAAATTCTTTTCTCCTACTGTCTTAACCCTCCATGCTGTTTGAAGAAATCTATGTTGTATTTCAAACAGGATCTCTTCTCTTTTCTTAAGAGAACATTACTAGTGTCTTATGTCTGAAACTTTATAAATGAAGCAAATCTCCTTTTGCTAGTGAAGCTTCTGGCAAAACATTTTTCTGTGTATTGCACGTATGTTATCGTCATGATCAGCACAGATTTTGTAAGTCCCAACAGCCTGGTCTCTTATGAGTGAGAAATTTCACTTCTCCAGATGAAGTGAAAGGATAATGTATGTGAGTTAGAATGGAAATCATTCTCTCACTGTTGAGTGCTTTTCTGGTTCTATTCTTGGCAAATATGAAGAAATACATGTCATTATGATTAGTATTATAGACATGTATCAATGGAGACATGGACTATAGCTCCCCAAACGATTTCAGGTTTCCACTAAACATTTCAAGTGCTCAAATTAGAAAATTTTAGCCACTGCCAACTTTGTCTGCATTTGACACAACTTCTGCAAGCAATTATTAATTGATTATTTTATCAATTAAAAAATTATTTTGGATTTACTGTTATATTTAACAGTATAACTGTTTTAGACATACAAACTGCTGGTTTAATTTCTCCATGATCTGCTTTTCTACATTTCTGGCTGGTGCAGAAGAGAGAAGTACAGGGACTCCTCCTCAAGACAGACCTACCTAGTACAGCACAGAAGACTCTTTATCAGCTGAATACAGCTAATGTAGGACAGCATCAGCCTCTCATATTTCACACCCAGAAGAGTGTGGGATAGATGCAAAAGCTGCATTCTCCAGCACTGGGAAAGACAGCTCTTTCCCAAATCTGGCTACTTTTCCAATCCTGCTAATGAAGGGGGAAAATAAAAATTCAGAATGTGAGCCCATACTGCAAGCTTGTAGACAAGGTACTTCTGCTTTCGGATGAATGCTACTAAAATTGGGGGCTGGGTCACATTTTTTCCTACTGGTATCATGACCTTTCAGCAACTTGCAAGTGTCCAATTTATATCAAAATATTATGGTGATGACTTTTGCTAATTTCAAGGATTTATAAATGAGTACGGAGTACTTTGTCAGTAGAAGAGAAAGCACAGATCAATAGATCAGAGAAAGATCTGAGCAGAGGAACAATCATGCTATAAATGTCAGAGCTGAGCAATTTCCACACAAATAAAATAAAGCTGCCATCGGCAAACAGTTTCAGACTTGAAGCGCCAGACTACTGCTGTGTGACTGTGTTACAATCCCAAGGTCACTTACACGGAGAGCAGGTGGCGCGACACTCGGCAAGCCAATATCGCAGCTCTGCCTTTACATATAGTTACTCCCCAGGAAGACAAAGCTTAACACTTCAAAATGACTTCCACACCCCACGCCCCTTTCACGAACTAAAGAGTTCAAGTCAGGAACTTTTACTTAACAAGAAAATGCAGAGGTTCTCTTTTTTCTATTTAGTTTGCAACTTTGTCTTTCAAGTAGAGAAAGAGGAAATAGGGAAGATGCAACATTCATATCTTGTAACTCGTTACAGCCTATGGTTTCATATCCTCTCACCAGAACATCACAGAAGTCTGACAACTGACCATAGTTTGCCTTCTGATACACACAACTGATACCTGATGCTGAGCTGGGTCTTTCATGAGAATCTGAAGAGCAAATGTGACTCTCAATCTTACAATTTGAGTGTTGTGCCACAAGATGAAAGTAAACTTTTTTTTTAAAGTATGAAAGCCAGCTATTATAACAATGCTGGCTTCCAGTTTTTCACTCCAAAGCTGCTGCTTTTTCATGAAAACAACTCTTTAGTAATAGACTTCTGCATCTCATCTACAACTTGAGATTGATATATCAAAGTCCTGTTCATCTCAGATATGTTTGTAGTATCTTTATCATCTTATTTACCTAGAGGCTTACCAGTCTAGCCTTCTGTCCTACTGTTCAGAGCATCCATGCATGCTATGTCAAATTAAACATCCCATTTTAATTCAATTAGAACGTCAATCTCTGGAATCTAAAATATTATTCAGCATTTTTAAAATATTATAACATATATTGATTGAAAAAAATCTATGAGCCAGCTAAATAATGACTATGAGTAACAAAATCATATATTTAGGGATTTTTAAAAGTTTGATAAGAGAGTAAATATGAGATTTTCAGAAGGATTCAGCACTCAAGAGTTCCCCTCCTGCCATTTCTATCCAGACATTTGAAAGTGGGCAATACCTTACATAATGAGAATATTTGAAAGTGGAGCCATTTGTTTCAGTATCTAAATGATAAATAAGCTTTTTGAAAACATTGCCCTGCCGTCTCTAACCACAATGTTCTGGTGTCTTAGGCTAACAATAATTAAATATGAAACTTCAGATGTGGTAACTGAACAGCTTTCATGAGCCTTAAATTCATAAAGACAATAACCTCTCCTCAATGTATTCAGTATTTTCTATGCGAAATATTACTATAATTTCAGCTGATCTGTAATCTCTTTCTGAACCATGATGTGCATACAAGTGTTGTAAGACTCTACTCTTGTACAGGGTAACCAGAGTTTTTTGACATTTAAAATATCTAGCGGCATCACAAGAATTTGTATTTGCATACACATAAATTGTGCCAGGGAAACTAGATGAGTGACAAACCATCAACAACAAGCTGCAGCATTGCCTGTGGCTTTCACATCAAGAATGGCTGCATATGAAAATGTTACATTGTTGAGAATAAGTAGCTTGACCGCCACAGCCTCTGCTTTATACCTACTCTTCTGAAAAAGAAATGTATCTTTTAAAAATTACTGTAAAGAAGAAAACTGCTTATTATATTTATTTGAAACCTTTTTGTATTGGCGATCCATTGAGGGGAAAAAAAGTTTCCTTTCTAATATGATACTTGACATAAACTTTTACGTGAGGATTTTCTTTCCCATCCATCCCTATCAGCACTGGTTAAACCAGGCTGTATGCTGCCTGTGAAAGTTCCGTTATAGCTTACTGTTTCATCCCACTGGTGCATCTTCCTTCCCTCACCTGAAGAAGCAGCTGCACTGTACAACTAAACTTATAGCTAGTGAGGATTAATGTCACAGAAAAATAAAACATGATTTTGTTTTCATGTGACCGATAGTGCATATATTCCTCAGAATCAGAGCAGAGTCCAGAGGGACATTTCATGCAGTTGAAACAAGCAACTCATGCAAACCATGTGCAGCGTAACCACATGACAGACCCAGTGGTGATTTCATAGTTGCCAGTGAAACAAACTCCGATTCCTCCCAAAGAGACAAATGCTGCTGCAAAACAATCCAAAACGTTTCACACCTTGGCGTATAAGTCTTGTGAGAGCTGACCAAAAGAAAAGGAGAATAAAGCAACAAAGAAACTAGAGCTAAAAAGGAACCTAAACTAAACTTTAAAAAAACCTTAAAGCTAGAAACCAATGCACAAAGTAGAAACACTTTTGTTGCATAAAATCCTGCTTTGTCTCCAGCTAGTGAGGTTACATATTGTACGAGACAGTGCAGTAAGTGCACGAGTGCCAAATTTAGCATTTTATACTTTCAGCTAAGACATTTGTACAATTCAATATAAAAACAGAATGTGGAAATAAGTAAGAAATTCCTTTGCTGAAGATTTTTTATTTTTCTAATGACGACAAATTTTTTTAGAACTGCTGATGGGAATTTTTTAGAATTGCTGATGGGTCCACACTGGTATCGCAGGAAATAGTGAATGTGTAAGAGTCAGAACTGTGAAAGGCTCCCAAGTTTCCCTGTTTTTTGGTGAGAAGGGAGTAACTGCTGTCCAGAAAGTGCTCCACTCCAACTGCTGGGAGAGGACAGGTTTATCATTGACCCGTGCATCACATTTCTGACTCCCCAGACTGCACCCGCCCTGGAACCCCTGAAAAGCCAACATAATTAGTTCTTCTGAAAGGTTAAGTAATTTGGGAAAATTCTCACCTCAGTCAATTCAGTAACACAAGCTACCCAGGAGGTCCCAGGGGCACACATTGGCTCTACAAGAGACACCAGGGAACTCAGAAGGAAGAGTTTTGTGGCACACACTTCACCGAAAACTGACATTTGTAAGTGAAGAGTACAGATGTATTTAGGAGACATGAGTTGTAAGTCACTATCTCTTCCTGAAGTGTATGCTTTGAAGGGAGGTATGTTATTTTGTGAGAAAGAAGACCTGTATTGCTGCATGCTTGGGTAGGTCATAGCACTCCTCTGCAGCTGATTCAACAGACATCTGCTACATACCTATTAATCAATCATCTCTAAGTTGATTTTATGGTTGCAAGCAGCACAGTCACATTTCAGGCAATTTCTACAATTATGGAAGCAGCTAATAGCTCTATCCTGAATTTCATTACAGAAAAAATTAGTCTGATCCCGTATAAAAGATTGAATAATGGAAGCTCTTTTTCTCTATATCACTACTTTTAACAAGGTTAAACAAAAGGCAATTTAAGAAAACCACTTTGTTTTACACTGCTGAACTGATGGTCATTTTGTCACATCACCTGTTTGTTTGACATGAACTGATACTATGCATCACAGGCTGACTTACTAGTTTAAAGAAAGAAAATATCCCCCACAGGCTTTATCAGTTTCAGAGCCTCATATGTTACACAAACTTGCTTCTAACCCTTCTGTTAGGAATTACTACCTGGAAGGGGTTTTAGGCTACATTTTCTCTGTCTGTAACTTCTTGTGAGTAATTACTGCCTCAGGTACCAAACATACTTTGCCTTATCGCTGCTGTGACACACTAATGTCCACACTGCATATGAAGCTATGGATCTCAAGAAAGACAAAAAACATAGTCATGCCAAACTAGTGAAAAATTATTAACTGTTATACCTCTATCAAATCTTTACAAATCCCCAATGCTTTGGTTATGTTAAATCTTAAAAAATGCAACCATATAAGAAGTTATATACAATACAATGCATTTGCTTGCTAAGATGTCAATGAAGATTGCTTTTAAATTCCGTAGTTTGGGCTACATAATCTGGGGAAATGAAAGAAGGCATCTATCAAGCACTTGTCTGACAGTTCCTTACCTGGATGCCTACATAATGGAACCTAGAAAAAAAAAATCCCTTTACTAGAGGTTAGGGGAAAAACTTTCTATAGACCTTGCAGTTCTAAATTAAGTTGTGTTGTAGTAGCTGACACCTTTGAGGTATGGGTTGTCATCAAACCCAGCAGCCATTTACCAACTTAAACCAGAGAAACGATATAATTACACAGAAAGTATACAGGATAATCTGCAATGCTTATTGGCTTTGTTCTGTACTCCGCAAGCTCCTGAAGGTAACAAAAGCCTTAGACATGGATTATTACATTACAGCACTATGGTCATGAAATCTTTGAGGTTTAAGTATTTTCATGCAACAAATTTTCTGTCAAAGGAAGTTTTCTTTCACAACCTCTAAGGGCATCAGTCAAAGACACTCCACAATTCAGCTGTTTTAACTGTTCTTCATGGCTAAACTGCAACAAAGGGAGGGAGCAATATTTATACTACTCAGTCTTATATCCAACACAAATACCCAAATTAACCATTGGGTCCCCTGTACAGCAATAAAATGGGTGAAAGATCCTTAACTTAGAAATGACTTTACTTAGACTTCCCTGAATTGTTTCAAAAATCGTCTTCCTCTCCTGCCCCTGAGAATAAAGATAGCCAATGACACAAGCTGCCTATCTTGGAACATCAGTTGAATTCCTAAAACAAAGATTCTATGACTACCTGCAAAACTCCCATCATATTCCACAGTTTTCACAGTAACTCTAGAAAGAGAGCTTAAGACAGTATGGCACTTGTGAAAATGGTATCAGCCATGGAAAGACCTTTCCACAGCAACCACCACATCCAAACGCCTTTACTTTACCAAGTGCATTTTTTTAGCAAAGCAGTACAATATACGTCCTTCCTTCTTGGAAGTCTCTGTGTTCTCAGTTGCTATTTCAAATTAACCTAGATATGGAGAGTAAACAACCATTTGGGAAAAAGTGCTAATCAGAGGGAAATAACATTGTCTGGTGTTTTTCAGCCAGAGTGGCTTTGGTATAGATTAAGTCTATAGCACAGAAAACGGAGATGACTCTTAGAATAGGAAAGTAAACCATCTATTTTCTGTGACCTCCTACAATAAACAAGGCTTGAACACAGCAGCTCTATGAATCCCCTGCACATGCTGGTGGATGGGGATCCAGGGCTGACTTGATTTCAGGACATATCCCTTGTTAATATCTGAAAAGCTGGCTTATTCATTTTGTGGCCTTATTCCAGTCGCCAAGGTTTATCTCCCCAGCCTTGCAATCCTTCGTGCACACAGGTCTCTGTAGGAAGTCCCAAATTAAACTCCCTTCACCACCATAAAGCTAAGTGCTGAGAGTTGACTTTTGCAACCACCATCCTTTTTCTACAGTTTTGGGTTCAGGTGACACAGTGTACTTGTGGCACTGGGTAGCAGCTTGCTGAGTCAGGGTGAGTTGCTTCAGCTGTATGTTTGCATGCGACACTGAGGTGGAGACTCTGGGTGAGCCATGGTATTGAAGTGGCTGAGTGTTCATGAAGACAGTTGATTTGGACTCAAAAGTCTGTTAAAATGGCCTTTACAGTAAAAAAAAAAAAAAAACAAAAACAAAAACAAAACTTTACAGTCAAATAGAAATAGATGAGGGAAAACAAACAAAAAAGCCATCTGAGGCTCTAGAAGTTGCCACTACTTCTGGGAAACAACAGTGATCATAACGGTCAGAAAGTTGTACAAATCTGTCATCTCGCACGACCAGAGACAGCGGAAGATCAGGTAACACCTTCTCCAAATCTCAGCCATTGGCAAATAATGCAGAGAGGTTGCTCAGCCTCCCTGCAAGAGCTGACGGAGGCTTCCATCTCAGAAAAAGATACCTGCTTCACTTTAATTGCTTTGGGGACTCCTGAAGTGCCTTACTCATACTTGGAGTAATGCCACTGTTCATACAAAGCTCATCTTACGTAAAAAATAACTATTTTCATATTTAGTAAGTCAGATGCCTCCATCCATGGCTACCTTGATTCCTGCATTACTTACAAGAAATGCTCATAATAATATTTTAAGTCAATTTATAGAGCTTTTTAGCTTTGATTTTTTAAAACTGTGTTTTTCAAAAGAGCACATGAATAATCAAAGCAGAAATAATGAGTCAAATCAGCAAACGCAGTAATTTCTATGTGTAAAATAGTTTCAAATCAGAAATTGAAGATATATTTATACTAATGACAACCTTAACATCCTAACAGGCTCCAATTTTTGCATAAAAATGATACATTTTAAATATCCAAAAGCTTGATGGGAATTTTATACTCTGTTTATGTTAAACCAAAAAAGTGAACTTAAAGTAATCATGTAAATTGAATGATAATAAGAGATCTTTTATATTTTTAGACTACTTCAAATGAATAATTTAAAAGGCATCAAGCAAAATATTTTATTAACATAAAGTTAATGGTATATTTTTATAGTATCTGATTTTCAAAAATTTGTACTAAGGCATTATCATAATCAGCTCATGTCAGTAGTATGCCATTTCACATGCTTTTATTTTTGACTGGAGTTAATGTACTCTCTGGCACAGACATTAAGTCTAAACCTTATTCCTGAGCTATCACTACTGCCTTTATTAAAATACTAGTAATTTGTTAAGTTTTACACAAATCTAAAATAAAGAGGACTTTGCTCTGTGAACTGAAATTTCTGCTAGGATGTATTCCAGTGACAAAATCAAGGGCTCAACAGTGGGAAATTCCATCACTCCCAGAGAAAGAAAATAAAAAGAATCAGCCAGCTTATGTGTCACAAAGCAGGTATTACGCTGTGAAACCAAGACAATTAAAGATTATTAAGAGGTTTCCTCTTCATTCCCTGGCTAGAAAAAGATGAAAACCACCTCACACCATGCCAGCTTGAGGACACGGAAAATGATACCACTAGCAGAACATTTAGGCTCTAATTCAAAGTATCATTTTTTTTCCAAAATGGAGACATACCCTTATTAACAGTGGTAAAGAATATTGGAAATGTGATTTTTCTCCCACAGTCAAATGTTCATACTAGGTGCAGAAGCTGTCTGCAGGAGGGCCACAACTTGCAGTAGGTTTCCAGCTTCAACAGTGGAGACCATGCAAAAGCAAGTATTTCTTTGGGTTGGCATTTTCAGGTTCTGTTAGGAGATGAAGGTCATGACATTTACTATGTGGCAGGTATAGGTTTGTAAAACCTCACAAAAACTACATTTAAACTACATTAAAATCCACAAAGTCTACGCAACATTTAATTTTTAAAAAAATGTTATTTCATATAACCCATTAAAATATTTTTTCTGAGAAATAGGTATGCCCTTTTTATTTCTTCTTCTGTCTTCCCAAATAAAGGGCACATATAAAACTCTTGTTCTACCCAGACAACTCTCATCAATAATCAATGTAAAACTGACATCTATTTCTCTTTGATTGCACTTTCTAATGTCCATTGTTTTATTATCTATTACAAAATAATACATTATCATTAACACTGATAATAAATATACCACCATTTAGAACTGGATGGAGCACTGCCATTGGCTTTGCTGTAAATAAATAGAGTGAGCTGAAGTAAGTCATGTAACATAATAAAAGACTAAGCAATTGCAGACTTAGGGCTATGGAAACAAACTTGGCATGTTTAATTACCCTTATCAAAAGACTTGATACTTTGATAATATACTGTGTAAAAATGCTGTAACGTTTGAGAATAGTTTGAATTAAAAATTCCAATTGATGGTTTGTCAAAATAAAATAAAAAAAGGCTATGGGGGTGAATATGTAGCCTCATGAGTCTTCTTCAGTACTTCAGTGTCTTAATAATCACCCAGTAAACATTTGAAGCCCCCAAAAATGTTCAAATGATTAATTTAAAAAAGAAACAAAGCAGGAAGATTTTTGAATGTGGAGTCCTATGACAGACTTCAAAGATCCCTTGAAAAGAGAACACTTTGTGATGGAAATATTTTTCCTCAGGGGTTTTCTATCACCATTTGAAATGTTATATGCTTTCCCCGTAATATTTTGCCCATTATATTACCATCTTGTCTACAGCAGCAAGAAAATTATTAAAAGATGAGAAGAAGAAGAAAATCCACAAAATTGCTTGGTCTCACAAGTTTTGAATTGGGGGAATACATGATATTTTTTCATTCAAATGAAAAAATTAACAGTCTGTAAGGAAGGCATCATAAAATTTAAGGCAGTAAACTCTTCTGACACTGTGGTCTTTTTTCCAAACTATGAATGACACAATGAAGTTTTTTTTTAATTTTATTTATTAAATACTCCTAGATGTACACCAGAGTTCCACCTGGAGTTCCACATCTCTGGCACTGAAATCTATCCTGTGCAAAGAGTTAGTTCAAAACCTAAGCATTCCTTGAAACACCCCACTTAGATTTTGAAATTTCAGAGGACTCTGCTCTGCAGAAACTGCAGTTTCCTAAATATACATCTTGTCTTGGTGTATATGTGCATCCTTGTATCGAAAAATTGTCTACAACATTGTAAAAAAATACACCCCCCCCCCCCCCCGAGATATCACTTAGTTCTGTCACTCATATTACAAAGAACAAAATGAAAAAACACCAAACCGTGCACCCACAAATAACAAAAAAAAAAATTCCACAGCCACGTGGTCTGTTATTTAGATAATAAACAGAATAGTTAATAGACTTTATTATTCTTTAAATACTTGAGCTATTAGAACCTATTCCAATTCCTATTCCGTTTATCAGCAAATTTCCAGTAACTCATAAATGAAAGGAAATTAAACACAATAAAATATCTATCATTTCTGAAGCTGAGACTTTTCCTATTATAGTAACGTCAGAATCTTTTTTTCTTTTTCTAATCCAATGACATGTTACATTAACATCAATTAATCATTGGAAAGAACTACCAAGTGAATTTGTACATTCTCATTTCCTAAAATCTTTAAACCCAGACTGAATGGATTTCCAAAATATACTATTCATAAAAATAAGTCATTCCTCTTATACAGGAGTAATTAGATAAAGACGTATCTCTGTGTGCAGATCTAAAAATCAGATTACACGACCCTTCTGACATAAATTCACATATCTAACTCCATCAAAATGATGAACAAAGCATACAGAAAAGTGGAGTCCAGAGAAAGCCCCATTCATCATGTCCTCTGCATTGTCGTGGCACCTACATTAATTTGTGAAACACAGAGCAGTGAATGTGTTGTGAAAGGACTGTGACAGCTGGGGAAGCACTGCTGAACTGTAGTAAGGCTGGTGAGTGTATTAACTTTCTGGAAATGCTTGTGGAACAAGCGGAAGTCTTTAACACGCTCTGGAGTTGACTAATTGTGAATATTTCAAAATGATGCAAGTAGAAAAAACAAATGATCTTTACACAAAATTTCTTTATATATTAAGACATGTAAATGTCACAAATCAAGCTTGCACTCTTAAAACTGGGCTTCAATGATGCTTAAGATCCATGCTGAGGGAAAACCTTCATCCATTATTTTGAAATTCTGAAAATTAATTCCATAGAGGAAAATACCACCTTCACTTACTGCTGCAAAATGGTGATATTTTAAAAAGTTTAAAAGAGATAGGTTTGCTGTTATGGCTGGTTGAATAGCCAAAAAAAAAAAAAAAAAAAAAGTATACCCACTTACCATGTCTCCACTTTATAAAAACATTAATTATTACAAGCATGGCAACATTTTCATGCAGTTTTATTCTCTTTTCAGTTGTTATATTAACAGCACCTTCACAATATTTAAGTCTAATTCCATTAAAGTGTACCTAAATTTAAACAATCCAATCACCTAATTGAAAATAATTTTCACTAGTTATATCTAACTATTGACACATTGTTCTGTTGTTAACACTTGTTTTATTTTGAGCTAATAACAACCACTCCCTGGAAATCAAAGATACGGAAAGTCTCCTTTCAGCCCTACTGAGAGACTCTGTAACAGTACCCCTCCTTGGTTCACCAGATAAAGATAATTGTAGAAATATTAATTCCTGAAGGAAAGAGGAAAAAAAAGATCAAATAAATAAACCTGCCCTTTTGGCAGTTTAATATTGTATCTAATCATTGTCCCCTTGTCCATGAATGGAGAACAATCAGGATTAGTATCTCCTCTGGAAATTCTGGGGAACTGACGAAATCAAACAGTATTGGTAAATGTTCCTAGAAATGTTTTAAGAACGGCTCAAGGTTCACTACCGGTGACTACAAGCAAAGCCTTGATAATTCTCTAGAAGAGAATTATTTTAAAATGGTTGTGACCATCTTGCTTGTGAAAGCAAAGAATTTAGAGCCAGAACTACTTTTTTTCTTTTCTTCTTTTTTTTTATTTTTTTTTTTTTTTCCCCTTTTCCTTCTAACAGGACAAGTTCGTCACTGGAAGTGACTGTGAAAGACATTCAGTCTGGTTTTGCCCAAGTAATCAGACAAAATATTGTTTTGGAGTGTGGGATGACCAGCCTTTGTAAATCAAGTGGAAGGGAACAGAGATAGAAAGCTCAATATCAGGTCTCCTGAGGAGATACACACACAGGTGGATGGAAATGGTTTGGTGGCCTTAGTTCTTTACTGTTTAATGCAAGTAGGCAGGAAGCAAGATCCACAATCTTCTGTGGCCTCCATGCTGTGGTTATTTTCTGCTGAATAGCACAGAAATAAAAGCTTTCATATGTATTTTTGGAAGTAGAATTCTTACAGTGGTAAAATAACTGTAATCAAGAACAAGCTGAATATGGAGTGTAGGAGGATAAGAAAGGTTTTCAGGGCTAGAAGGTCCTGCAGAAGACAAGAAAGTCTGAAGTAAATATAATATTTTAAATGGAGCTTTACAAAAAACTTGTAGATTAAAAAAAAAATTCTCTTTTGGGGTCCATGTGAGAATATTTCTTGTAAGACATTTACATGGATATTTTTGGGGGTATTCTCAGCTGTTAGTGGATTTATGCAACCTTCTATGATTATCTCATTTGAATTAGAAAGCCGTAAGCAGTCAGGATAATTCTTCATTGCACCTGCACCTACACAGAGGAATAATTCCTTATCACTTAAATGCCAAGATGGAAAAATGTTGGTGGCCCAGATCAAGAATATGTCATGTCCTTGAGGAAGTGATTAAAACTATAAAAAATAACCAGCAGACAGCCATTCAGATAGCTAGGACATATCTGAATGCTAAAATTCACATCTGTTTCCTAGTCTCATCCAAATATGATGATCAGATTCAGGATTTTGGCTCTGTCTCATAAATAAAAATTAATTAAAAAGTAAAAATGTTGACAAAAATGATGAGTGTATAGGTTGACTATCCTATAGTAGGTTTTGTACTATTCCTTTACTCCAGCAAACCGTAAACAACTCTTCAAAAATTCTTTGTCTGCATTGTCAATACAATTTCTCCTTCTGCCATGAAGTACACACATAAATACTCTTTATCTACTGTGTACTTACAGCACTGTGGATGCACCATCCGTGCTAGGGAGACTTGACATAACTACACTCAAGCTACCTGTTGAGGATTTTGTTCTTTGTGTATACATCGTTCTGTAATGACTCAAACAAATTCCCACCTCTACATTGTTTGTTTAAACAATGGCATTTTTTTTTCATTGATTGAAATACAATGCTTCAGTCTTGCAATAAGAATTAGTGAGGGAATAATAGCAGTGCACATACAAAAGGAGAACAAAGTACTCAGATATTTCCCTGTACGTTTTATTTCCATCCAGCCACACAATACAGGTAAACACACAACTGTATGTACACACACACAAGCTTATATGAGGAAATTAGTCTAAAATACAAATGTACTGTATTACTGGGTGAGTTTTTGTCACAGTGTCAACTGTACCTTTTTTACTTAGTACTTAACTTCTCTTAACTCTTTCTTATAGGCAAGAATTTTCATTGTGCGATATTCATCTGGTATCAGTAATAATTTTCTGTCTTGTCTTATCATATGTTATTGTTCAATTTAACAGCTATAACCTATAAAGAAATCATGTTTCATCTTGTTGATTATAGTCCCAGGAAGATTAGCAACAACAAAAAAAAAAAAAAAGAAAGAAACAAACAAGTAATAATTTTAGAACAAGAACAAATGGTAGTATATTGCAATACTAACATAGAGATACCCATCCATTGCAGGCATAAGAATATTCCATACCAACTTCAGCTGTGGATGTGCAGTAGCTTGACAGGTAATCCAAAAGAGCTGCTGCTCTGTTTTCTATTTCCCTTAAACCTTTGCCTCCCCCCCCCTTTTTTTAATATATTTATTTTTACAAACAAAGCAACAAGTTGACACTGCTCTGGCTGCTGATTATGTTGAGACAATGCTGATGGATTATATCTCATAGTATCCTTGTACCCTTTACTTTGTTTCTTATACATAGTTTTATAGTTAACCTGTAAGATCTCTGGGACAAGGACAATTTTTTGTTCTTTGTGTGTACTGAAAAATGTAGAGTCCTGAGTGGGGTCCCAAGTGCTATGATGTAATACAAATAATGAATGACAGCACTTAATTTTTAATTTAAAATAAAATTGTCAAAAGTGATTACTAATTTTAGACTTATCAGCCAGAAACAGCTGGGATCTCATTTTAGGAGATCCCAAGCATCGACACTTTCAGATAATTCAAGTGCAGCTGGAGTGCTCAGATTGAGCACCCAATATCCTCAGCCCCAAAATTAATTGAGGATTTTGAAAGTGCTGGCTCAAATATTAGCACATTCCGCTGATTATCCTTTTGAGTGGCTTGTTTTTTCTGTATTTGTCATGCAAGGCAAAGGGGCTAACTGTCCTTTCTTCTGTCGTGTTTCATCAATCCCTTTCCTTCTGACAGGTCAGGTGCAAATTAAGTCTCTGCTTGAGGATACCCAAAGAATCAACCCCCTATACCTCAAAATCTAAATGCATTTCTACCTCTGCCTTATTTTTACCCATGCCATTTCTGCCCACATACTGGGCATCTTCCAATAATTTCCTCCAGCAAAGAGAGCTGGGACAAAGCTGCCTTGGATGCCGCCGGTGTTCTTGGATGGTCAACAAAGGGTGCTAATGGACATGGCAGCTGGCTTTCTCCCCCTTGAGGCTAAACATTTTCCCTGCACTAACTCCACACTTGACTGATCCAAAAGCTGACAGCTGTGAGTTTGTCCTGAAACCATGCTGCAGTAACTGCTGCCATTTCACAATATAACTCTACTTTCTCATGTGGATTTAGTGCCAAGTACACAGCAGTTTGTGAGCCACGCAGTATAGAAAAAAGCTGAGAGAAACAAACACATTTCATTTCAGTCTACATTACCAGCACTTTTCTTTCTTTATTCTGAGGCTATGAACTAAGGAAGAGTGTAAAATGAACCTGAGGCATTTTAAAAGATACGCCAGTAAAACCTGCTATTGCATGAATGACAAATAGATAGAATTACAGACTAATGGAGATTTAACTGGATTAGCTCTTAACACTATATTGTATTTTATTAACATTCACGAGTGTACTTCTAGTAATTTTCATTAGGAATGAGTTGAGAAGAGTTCAGAGATAAAAAAACTGGAGGATGCCTCTGAAATGAGGCATGTATATGTGATAGCTAGAAGTAACTCAAAAGTTAGTGCAGTATTTTGCAATTTAAGATTCTTGTTCCCACTATGTAAAGCTGGATGCTTTACTTCTACTTTTCAGACCTACGAACTAAGGAAATCAAACTAAAAAGGTAACCTAAATTAGGAAATTCACAGGCAGTAAACTCAACACATACAGTATGCATATGTGTAGCACAGTATAGCAACAGTTGTCACTTCACAGCACTCCCTTATATTTCTGGTTCCATTTGATTTTGTTATCACGGCCTGAAGTATAACCAAATGCTTAAGAGAAAAATTAGCAAATCGTTAGTGATTCTGTTCCATTAAGCCTTTATAAAACTGGGCAGTCCGCCTGATTTTTAGTACGTAAATAACTGTTTCAGAAGGTAAAGAGCTACTAGAGACTATTTCTGTTTTCAAAGCATTTCAGAAATGTTTGTATGTTTCACAAAATTTATTAACATTTAGAGGAAACCAAACAACTAAGTTATACATTATTTAATTGACATACATAATTAAATTGAATACAAAATATTTTCAAAAGCTAAAAATTCAGTCCTAAAATAATCATCAGAAATAAAATGGGTATAACTATCAGAAATGCTAAAAACTCTCAGGAATTCCAGCATCTTTGGAGGTCGGGTCCCTTCTCACTTCCATGCCTGCACATGACCCCAAAAGCCCAGGGTGACTACGGGTGCCACACCTGACATTTCCAGTTCCTGATCTCAGTAGCCAATTCAGTTTGAAAGTTAAAATTATTTTCTCTCTCTGAAGTTCTTATAATAGCTCATTTGTGAAAAATACCAGTGTGAACCAATTCCTTGAAGCCAAAATTCAAGGCTGAAGAAAATATGCATGTATTTATTACAACAATATAGCACCGAAGAAAGCAGTATTACTGTAACAACTCTGGAACAAACAGGGAGTACTGGGAGAGGTAGAAAAGAGACTGCTCCACCAATGCCAGAGAGATTTCATGCTGTAAGACAGTGCTGTTTCTGGGTTTTCTGCCTTTTTTTTTTTTTTTTTTTTTAAGAGAATCAAAACTAATTTAAGTAAGAACTGTGAATGTTCTCATGCATTTGATACTTACATGCCACGTTTTTATTCTTCTAATACTTCACTTAACATGAGGGAAAGAGGTCTTTTTAGGCTACTGAAAGAGTCTACAGTCACAGTCTCCAATATCCAGATTATCAGCAGAAGAGCTAAATCTCAGACAGCAGCAATGCTGACTTCTCCACACTTCTCTCAGGAAAGTGCCTCAGCCTTGAAGATCTCAGCTGCAACGGAAACAGGATTTTTCAACCTCCCCAGCTCGGATGGTCTTTGTACTCCCTTCTGAGACTGTCAAAGTGTGTTAATTATATCTGACTGTAGCCTGAGGCTTGGGATGTGAGCACTTGCCTATTAGGAATGAACTTTCACATTGCTGCAAACTTGTACCAGCTTTAAAACAATAATGAAGAAGTAGAAATACTTACATTTCTACCTGTCACTTGTCACCAAGGTCTCTAAACATTACTACTCTTACATCATTTTATTTTCAGAATAAGATAAATGTGGGGAGCATTACCATCTATATGGAAAGATGAAACAGTCTGAGCGGTTCGAGCTGGAGCACCCACAAGAGGGTGCAAAGATGGGACAGCAGAGGCTGGTGTTGTTCAGCACAAAAACAAGGTCTCCACATTCTGATGATATATCCACACTGACACTGTGAAAACTGCTTTGAATATGGACAAAGGGGGATGAAAGATGCTTAAAATGTTTTAAGCAATTTATGTGGAAAAAGATATCTTTTGATTACTCAACTTCAGTGGAAGAGAAGCCAAGTGCTGATACTCTGAGTGACCTTTGGAGGAACCTACTTCATTCCACTGATTCTTGAGCAGCCTCTGAAGACCCACCAGCAAACTCCCTTACGGCTGAGTGCTGTGAAGGATCCCCGAAAGACCACTCTTGAAAATCTCACCATGTCCTGCTACTATGGAAAATAGCACAGGGAGAGAGAAGGGAGATGGCATTCAGGTCACGCTCATTCTCTCACATGAGTATTCAAAAAGCCACATGTGGAAGGAAAGCCCCGCAAAGGAAAACATGGGCCCTCAGCTGTCACCTTCTTGTTCCTTAGGTTTTAAAACCAATCTTTCTTCTTAATAAATTTCCAATCTCTTTCGCTCTCTATTTGTTTAGGAAGCTGCTCGGGTTCCATTCCTCCACAATGCATCTTCTAAAAGTCATTCATTAAATAACTATTCTTACTTACTTGCACTGATTTAGGAGAAAAAAAATACTGTTTTCATCTCCTATTAAATTAGCAATATATCCATTCTATATTATATAGTTTTGAGTGTATAGTCACAATTCTGAAATAAAAATGAAAACACAACATGATGCAATGGTTATTCATCATTCAGAACTGCAGTATTTTCTTAAAATTGCCAATTGCTTATTACATAGAATTGTATATTTAAAGGACGTGAAAGGAGCTACAGAGAGCATAGCATGTTTTCCTCTTTTCCTCCCTTCAGTAAGTCAGAGAAAGTGAGCACAATCACAGTAGATATCTAGTCCTTCTGATACTTACTTCATTTTCATAAAGTACTGGTTTGCTTGTATGCTTAAAAAGTAACCAACAGAGAGGTTTGCTGTAAAGCTGAATTAGGAAATGGATGCTTTTAAAATGCTGAATAAGCAAAGAAATTAATTCTATCGTTCAGATCAAAATAGGGCACAGCATAAGGAGCTGGATTTTGAATTGAAATGAAAAGTTGTGACTGAAGCTGGTAAAATTATTGAAAATACTGTTTGTTGAGAATGTATTCCTTTTTCTGTTCACAATGCATTTACAAGCAGGCTACTTTATACGAATCAGACCACAATTAGTGGACCCTGGGTGAGAACATATCTCAGCATCACAGTTCCTGATGAGTTATTCATTTTACTCTGCATTATTCATGATGTGCAATTGGTCAGCTAAAATCACTTTTGTTCCTGGTGTAGACAAAACACTTTTAAACTGAAGAATATAAAATATGCCTACTCATGTAAATATCTTTGCTTGTACGTGGTTAGGGCCGTTTTTATACAAAGAACAGTCATTCCACCAACAAAGCCAGTTTAAAAATAACCAATAAGGTGAAGAACAGGAAAGCACTCTCAAATTCAAATAACGTTTGTGATTTTTTTTTTTTCCAGTATTTGACAAGCCTTGTTTGCAATTTTGTATGTAATTACAGATGAGACCTAAAAAATGGGTAACATCATGTGTGTCATTTAGGCCTTTTGTAAGATAGATAATGTCGCCAGTAAGCCTTGAGAGAAAAATTTATATAGCTAACCTTCCTTTTTACATTAATTTTGTTCTTTTTTATTAACTTCAGTTTGATTTTTGAGAACTATGAGTCAGAAGTCCCCTTCCACATAAATATTAGCACATGAGGATTAACCATGGCTCCATTAGAGTCAGCAGCGATATTGAAGATACTGATCTAGTGAGGCACTTAAATACGTGCTTAATCACTTTCCTGAAAAGAGTACTATTGGCTTCAGTAAAATGCTCTTTTTGCCATATATTGGAACCTAATAAACTTGAAGTGATTGTTAGACAAGCTGGAAAGTAGTAGAGAGCACCACTGTTCAACTATCTCCCACCTCTGCAGTGGGCCTCTGCTGCAGGGCACAGGGTAAGAGATACCAGCCATTTCCTTGTGGCAGCCCGCAGAGCAGAATGGCTGCATTTTGGCTAGAGTTGTCAATATTGGCACATGACAGATTTCTACAGTAAGCAAATGTAAGGACAATGGGTTTCTATATGGACTTCCATGTTGCACATGCAATCCTGGATGAATTTATACACCTCGTGCATAAGACAGGATACATGTACTTATACCTTAAAACCTAGAAACTCAGGAAGTGATAAATCTTTTGGTAGAAAGCAGAAGACAGCAGATCAAAAGATAATAAATTGAGTACAAATTATGTGATTAAGTCTTTGTAATTTCGTATTTCACCTGGGACACGAAAAAAACTCATCAGTCGCAGACTCATACACATACTAACACTTTCCATCATGTTTATACAGTGTGCTCCTTAAACACTGTCAGGTATCTGGACCTAGGTTATAGAATAGACAAATAGATCAGACAGACTAATATAGAACATAAGGATATTTCTGCTCCATAGGAAAATGCTAGGCGGGAAATCACACATAAAAATCTCAAATTGAGAATCAAATGTCAGAAGTAGAATCAAGAGGTATAGATGTGAGTCTTCTAGCAGTAAAGGATGATAAAAAGTTACAGGTTAATAAATGTATGTAACTGATACATCATCCTTAATGGATCCTTCTTCATATATAGGCAAACATGATGTATACCTCGATGTTCTGCTGCTAGAGTTAATCCCTCTTTAGTAAGGACATAGGTGTATATACAGTCTCCTTCTACACATCCATGGTACTAATTTGTACCATCAAAAAACGTATCTTACACTTCGCTTTACTTGTGAAAAATGTCAGTTTAGTACTGAAAAATAAGGCAAGATTTAAGCAGATACATTTCTTCAGTAGTTACTTTAAAATGGATATTTTTTTACTTTGTGTTGTTAAAACCAGCCTCGGTCAATCAAACAGAGTTTCCTTGTTGCTGAGTCTTGATTGCTTCCATGACAACAATACTATTTTATAGCAAGAATATCCTCATATATAATTAAGATACAGGATGCTATATGCTTGTTTATATTAAATTTAAAAGATAACTTGAAGAACTCACTATGTTTCTTCAATTGTGGTCTCTGAACAGTACTGTTAAATCATAAAGAATTAAGGTAACTTAATGTTCTGTTCTGTAATGGAGCCGTTCACATAACTACTGTTAAAACTCTAGACTTTTCCATTTAAACAGCAGTGAATATGACCGACACATACAAGTCTTGAAAATCTAATAATTTCAGTTTCTAATAGTTTCACTACAGAGGCAATCTGAATAACTCCAGTAGAGTTAAATTCAAATGAAACAACAACAAAAATAAATAAAATAATGGCCAAAAAGAAAAGAGGAAAAAACCTAATCCATACATGAAAATACAAGCTTATTCAAAAATGTAGTCTCTATCACGACATGCATCTGGTATTTCCTAAAGCATTGCAGAATACCTTCAAACACGCAGACACAAGACAGTCTGGACGTGCTGCATGCAGACTCTGCTGCCAATAAGTATCTGCAGCAAGATGTGGGCTTCTCCTGAGGCTCTCTACTGGAAGTTTGGTGTCAGTCCTGACTTCTTTGCTTTTGAGAATTTAATTCATACTCAGGGTAACAATTTTTTTTTTTTTTTCTGTACTTCAGTAGTGATGCGACAATACCAAGGACTGACACAAAAGAATCTGGAGTTCAAAAGTAAAATCATTTAATGAATGCATAGCACATGCCTTATTCATTATGCTGAATCCAGCCCTGGAGTTGGGCAATGCATACACTAATTCTCTATTAGAAATGTGATTCTACATTCCTCATTTAAAAAATAGCATTAAAAAATCAAGATGTTTGGCTAAAAAAGCTTTCATACCATTTTGAACTTTCCTAGTATGTTTTTAAAAGCACAAGATAATCCTTTTTCTCAGCTATTGTGTTTTATTCTGTTGAGGGTTGCTGGCTGTAAAACATTGTACCTCCCTTTAAACTTTTCCATATAACTTGATTAGACAGCAGTAATCTCTAATGCTTTCATGTGCAAATTTAGGAGTGACCCGGAACAAACGAGTTTCCTTCATCACCATAGCAACCAGGACGATGGAAGAATGCCACTCACCAGGCAATGCAAGGCAAATTTCATCCCTTTGATGTTAATTAACAAATTGCTTTCAGAAAAGTCAATGCATTTTTCTTCTTTAAATGTTTGTGATAAATTTTTAATATGTCTGAAAATGAAAGAGAAATGCAGAAGCATGGGCTACTGCCAGGTGAAGTGTGGACAACCACCTTGGCAGATAACTCATGCACCAGTGCTACAGCAGCGATGGACCCAAGGAAGGGTTTGCATCAACTGGCTGCTCATAGATCACCTTGGGTGAATTTTGGGACTCGGAGTTAAGGACTGATGCCTCCAGCTAGTTCAAACCATTTCTAATGCACACTGTGATGCGGGCCCTGCTATAAGAAAGTGGTATGTATATCCATTTTGAGTTTCTGGCATGAAAAAATAATAGGATAACACACCAAAAAAAAAAAAATTGTAAGGATGAGGTTATAAGCATATCCTAAAAAAAATTAATATATTTAGCACGGAAACCACTTCTCACGTATACATTTTGTTTGCATAGTTCTTAGGCTACTTGTTACTCTTCCTCCTCTTTCCCCTATTGTCCTAATGCTTTACAACAGTTATCAGTTCTTAGTACAAATTCCTTTAGGGACTACTGAATTGTTCTTAATTTTGCTGATAAGAGAAGGCTTGAAAGACAGCCAAAACCCACCAAGAAACCCCATCAGATTTCCTGATATGAAGGAGTATGTTGATTCACTGGATAAGATGCTTAATTCAGACTCTTAACCAGAGAATGTGTTTTCCCTTCTGTCCCTGGCTTTTTAGGTCATCCAGGACTAGTAGTTTGGGCTACAGATTCACTACAGAGGCAATCTGAATAACTCCAGTAGAGTTAAGTTCAAATGAAAAAACACAGTACAAACTAATACCCTACAGAAATTGATTTGATTGCTATATACTATGTTCTTACTGGACTCTGTTAATTTGATCTGTATCTTCTATTTCCTGATACAATCACTTTCTTAAATAAGGTTTTTGCTTGCAGAGAAGCTTTCAGTTAGAGGCAACACTGTAACTTGCGTTATCTTCAGCAAAGAAAGTTCAGACTCTCTTCTATTCGCGCTTACTCAATACGGATAGCAGAACCTCCCAGGGTCACAGGATGTTCAGGCACTGAACAGGTTGCCCAGAGAGGTTGTGCAGTCCCTGTCCTTGGAGATTTTCAAGACCAGACTGGAGAAAGCCTAGGCTGACCTTTGAGCTGCCCCTGCTCTAATCAGGAGCTTTGGATTTGCAACCTCCTGAGGTCCCTTCCAACCTAAAATATGCTATGATGCTATTATCTGGTGTTGTGAAGATGGACACAGAAAAAACCTGTGAGATGATGAGATGCCAGCTATTATGGCAAAAGGTAAATGTACAAGAAGCAAGTTTAAGAAATCCATGGCACTTACTGCCCCAAATTACCTGCTGCTGAAGTGAAAACAAGGCTCTGACTGGAGACTAAAACACAATTTTCTAATCCCCAGCAATGATACATTTATACCAGGAAAACCTTCCCTTCCCTGAAACTTATACTCCAGTGCTATTTTGCACCACCCCATCAGTTAGGAATTGTGTCATAAACTCCACAAGTGAAAGATTCTCCCTGCCCATCAATTAAAAAAATTACAGAATCATTTCCATGTGTCCTGTTATGTCAGTATGATCTTATTTAACAAGCTTGCTTTTCAGCACAGCAGGAAAAGTCCATTAGAAGAATAATATGCAGGAATCCCACCAGCATATATTGAAAGACTTCACAGAAGGTACAAAGTCACCTCCTTACTACTCTTTTCTTTAACTACTGAAAACAAAAAACTGAACATAGATCTGCATGGCTGTAATCCCAGAGAAGTAAACCTGGTGTGCTCTCTGGTGACTTATATCTCACTCTAATTCACCCTCACATTAGCTACACTTACCTATACAGAATATAATTTTACAATCTATCTGTACCTTGCGAATTGCTAGATATTGGCCCATAACTCTCCTTCAGGCAGGGAAGATGGTAAGAGTGAATGATGACAAGATAAATATCCCACCTTATGCAAAATAATGGACTGAAAAAAACTAGATATTTGAAGATGCAGGAGAACCCTTTGTGCCCAATTCAATGGAAAGAGAAATGTCCAAAGTAAAAAGCTTAAGCCAAATTCTAAAATAGTATTCTAAATCAGAAATCTTAAGATACTAGAAATTGAAGAGATTCAGTGTAACTCTGTATCTTGAAAAACATTTCTATTTGAATTCATTATCTGAAATCCAAATCCTCTTGTATACAGTGATATAAGAAACACTTCTTTCAACAAGATTTACATTATTTCCTAAAGAGAACAGGACAGTTTCAGAGACTCCAAATGTGCTGACATCATTTACTCAAATTTCTCTCTCTTAACATTTCCCTTTTTTTCCGTTACATTTTGATTTTTTTTTGATTTTTTAATGTACAAACTATAACAGAACAACTGTATTTTGACAAGATCTCCTGGTCAAACAGCTTTAAGTGTTTTCTACTAAGCAGGTTTTCAACATTGTCCTTCCATATGGATTTATATAAAAGGACCTGTTTTCTCAAAGATATGTAGTTTCAGAAAAATATGACTCCGTGTGTGAAAGTTGGGGGGTTTTAACAATCTGAGAAGGTGTCACTCCTATCTGCCAATTAGAGTGTGAGGTGGGGCGGTGGGGAGCAATCATGTTTTCTTGGAAAAACATGAAAATATGCATATGCAATACAGTAAATAAAATTAAAATAAACATGAGATTTTGAATTCCATTTACTGGAAGTGGCTGGCTTAACTGTGCAACTGCTCAGCCTTGTATGTGAGTCATGCTAATGTATGAATTCATTCAATACAGTATGATTATTTTGCCAAGCAATATATTAGAAAACTCTTACCAGAACTTCCCAGAGCAGCCAGTCATATAAATTCATATCTCAGAACGAAAAGAGAAATCAGCCTGTAGTCTAATATGGAGCTACATAAGGATCCTTCCTGGTATCCTAAATATAAAGTAGTGTGTATAATCTTTGTATGATTACTTTCTGAATTAGCATACTAAACCAAAATTACTATCAGAATTTCTTGGGAAAATAAATGGGGTTTGAGAAAAATACAGCACACTGGATGACTCCCTGAGAGTTGATCCATATGTTTCTTATGTATTTCCAAGACACTTTTGCTACAGGTGTTACAAGAAAATATACAAAATATATTATACAATACAATATATTATACTATACAAAATATATTACATTTGCTACAGATGTAAAAGTATGTAAGTACTTTTACAAGCATTGAGATGTAATACTTTCTAAAGGGTCTGCCAGCAATGGAGGTGGTGCCCGACTGCACATTTAAGGAGACATATAAGCACATATTAAGTAAAATACTGGAATACTGTTCATGAACAGCACTGTTGGAACATTGTCTTATTTTCTACATCTACAATTTTCTATCTATAAGACAGAAATTAACCCCAGAGTACTAGGGAAAAAAATCAAGTGCCGGAAAGGACCAGATTATTTTAAGCTGGAGTCACCTCTTAAATGAAAGACAAAGTATATTTATATTTGCTGCACACTTCAATTCACATATGTAAGCGGTAGATGTACACACCTACCGCAGAGATTACTGAATGACGACAAAGGCTAGGAGCAAAACTTTTAAGAATAATGGGAAGGCTTCACATATTTACTGAAGTTTTCATTCTTTGTTACTATGAATGAAACAAAACAAAAAAAAAATAGAAAATCGTGTTGGAATATTAGTATTTATGTCTACTAATGGTATTTATTATTGCTGGTTTATTATGACTACTGGTATACAAAAAAGATTAAGATAGTAACAGTAGTTTAGTAGCGGTTTAGTGTCTTGTGAGGAATTGAGCCAAATTCATGTTGGCAGACAGAGTAAATTAGTAGACTTACACATTAGTAAAGATATTTCAAGCCTAACGAAGGAGGAATTTCCATAGCTATTTTGCACAAGGATCTGGATTCTGTCATCTTTGGCGGGGGGAAGCTTGGGCAAATTTTCTTTCTCACACTGAGCAGAAACTTACAGTGTAAGTACTGAGGAGAGAATGACGGTTTTTGGTGGTAGCACTAAAATTAAGCAAATGGGACTTAAAGAATTTCCTTTACACGTACACACAGACACTCTTTATTAATTGGTTATTTCAAAAGCAGCCCCTCAGACTACTCTGCATTTGGGAGGTGCTTCGCAGAGCAGTGCCATACACCACCTGACACAACAGAAGAGGTAGTTGTTACAGCAAAAAAAACCTACAGAAAAGACAAAAGGGGAAATCTAGGTTGCACACATCAACTCTCATTAATAAATCTTACAGTGGAGTGTTTGGAGAAAGCAAACATATCCCAAATATATAAACAGGCCTCTGAAAATCAGGGAAAAAATTCTGACTAACAAAGAAACCCACATACAGCCAAGAGGAGAGGCGCCTTCATTTGCAATTGGCAACCGAGCTGTGCAATTTCATATTTTCCCATTATGTTTCCTATTGAGACTCTCTATATGATCTCTATAGTTTACAGCAGAAGGCTGAGGAAAGGAGACTCTCTGTTGACAAAAGAGCAAAAAGAGAAGAAAAGAAGTTGTAATTTTTTCTGCTTGATGGCTGAGCAATCACCAGGACACCTTTCCCTTATTAAACAACAAAAGGGAAATGTGAATATGTAATGTTTATTGGTATTTTCTGTGCTTGGCAAGAAGTAGTTTGCTTCTGCAACTGTGATGTGAAAAATCTCTTCATGCTGGATGGCTTTAGTCTATTGGCACCCTGATGAGCACTAAGAAAGAATCACAGAAAGACCTGACATCAAATTGGCTGCCAACAACACCCTCACTTTACTATAGTACAAAAAAGAGGAAAACAAGGATATGCACGAACAGTATGGGTTTCTTTTTCTGTGCTTGGTATCAAGTAAGTTGCTAATATGTTTGTGATATGAAAACATTTCACACATACATCAGTGCTTCCAGGCACCCAATTGAGACCATAGCAACAATAGACTTCAGTGCATTACTGCAGGAAAAGACTTTCCACCTTTGCTTGCTCCAAGTCCTTTTTAAAGGAAAATCAGTGACCACTTGTCTGTACATCAGTGTGCTTGTCTTCTCTCCATGCACACCGTCAACCCATTTCAGAAACACAGCACAACTTGCTTATTCCTGACTACATCAGAAAGAACAGGAGGTATAATATCCTTTTCAGTAACCACAATTCAAATATTCTGTTGTCTTAATTTCACCCTTTTAATGTCTTTTTTTCAGCCTGTCATAATGCACAGCATTCTAATTTACAATAAGATAAAATAAACATTATGATGAGATGGTGAGATAAAGACAGCTGCTTGTCATAAAAAAATAGAGCATAAATATTACTACTTTTCTGCAATGACTTACTTTTATAAAGCATTCCCTATCAGTTTAGCCAAGTAAGTACACCATGTGCTACCTTCACTGCACTAGCTCTAAATGATTCAAGAGATAATTACTTATCATAACAGTCCTAGAGAGATGTTCTCATGCATTCAGAAACAAAGCAGGTGGGAAAAATATACCTCAGTTAAACAAGGGTTGTGCATTCAAAGCTGATTTGTGTTGGCTATTTATGTTCTTATTTCAAGGATTCATATTTTACTGTGAATCTTTTGACTTCATATTCAATATACAGTAAACCATATTCTATTTAAAATAAATTTCTATTTAATCAATCAAGAGATACTTATTTAATAAAAAACATCAGGAACCTAACAGAAATAAAATATAAATAATTATAACACCACTCAGACTATGCTCATTAATATATTGTCCAAAGTTAAATAACAATTATGTCCATAAATACATACTTCAGCTTGAAGATGTACTATCAGTGAGATCTATTTTCATTAAACATATTAAAAATAGTCAAAACACTAAAACTACTATAATTCTAAAGTTCCGGGGTTTTCCTCAGATGCAATTATTTCATTTTTGCTTATAACTCTGCTCACATTCTACATATGTGTAACATAGCACAACATCATGCCATCTCGCAGACAGTATTGGATAATAATCCAATAGGCTTTTGGTTTTATTTTTTAATTTTTTTTTTTTAATTTTTTTTTTCTTTTTATTTCAAGATTTTACTCTTAATACTTCGACACTTTCAAAGTATAGCACATAGACTGTTTGCTTATCAGTGTCACCTTGAGGATAAAAACCAATTTTGCATATTTGTCTATTGAATAATCACAACAAAATATATTTAAAGACAGTAAGTCAAATCATTTCGAATTTAGCGAAGAGCTCTTGTCCCCAGGCAGGCTAACACAAAACTTAAGTTGTGATAATCTTCCAGTAACTGAGAAATTAGAAGATGTACTGTACAAAGCACTTATCTGTTTTACAAGCAGACTTTTCCTGAGTGTGTAAATGCATGCATTCCATGAACTGCATTTCAAACACATATATTTCCTGGGTTCTAAATAACTACATTTTGTTATAATGACAATATGATTCTGGTAACTATTCTCCAACTTATATTTAAGGAACTATTTTTCAGTAATAATTATTTCAGTAATAATTACCTTAGTGATGTTGAATTTAGAATACCAAAGAACAGGATTTTCATTTTTTGTCATTATTAAAAAGAATTTTTAAAAACAAGTCACATTTATTTGGCATACCCTAAGGCTTGTGTTTTCAGGTTCCAGTGTATCATCAGCATCAAGTGCTACTTATTTGCTGCTAAGCCGGTATAATAAATCAATTTCTTATATTTTAGTAGCCAGCAAGGAAATATTAGAGCATTGAGCATTGTATGTGACATGCAGCCAGGCAATCCCTATATTGTTTGATTCTCTTTTCAAAGCAAAGTGGGGCTACAGATGCTTTTCACACCTCTGCTCACTTATGGGTTGGGTAAATCATAAGTGTCCTTAGGATATCCTCCTTTTACTGTCCCAAATTAAAAAAAAAAAAAAAAAAGGGAGAAAAAAAAAGATTAAACGAGAGTGATGTCAACGCATTACAACGTCAAAGTCCTGTTTCATGTTGGTCAAGATGGTTCATCTTAGTCTTTTCTCACTTTGATGTCAGGGAAGTATGATTGTCCTGTAGTCTCAGAAGTCCCTTCCCTTGTCAAGTATTTTGAATTTTATGATAATAAAATGAGGAAGGGGAGCAATGAGGTTCAAAGACCCAAACAGCATACAGGAATGCTCCTATAAAACTAAATAAGCTAACGCTAAAGATTATAAGTGGAGAGCTACACAATAATGAAGCAGATATTTGAGTTAATTTTAAATGTTAAATGAAAATCCTCCATTACAGCACTTGGACTTCTAAACAAGACATCTTAAAAGAGAAACACATTACCCAAGCAAAAAAGCCAATATCTGACTACTTTACATAATCAGGGTTTATAATTACAAAGGTTTCTTTTTCTGCTTTTTCTTTAAAGCAACTTCCTAAAAATGGTCTGCCCTCACTGTCGTCGTTGACTGTCAGACTGGAAGTTATAAGAAGTGCAGGCATTGACAGGGATATTAATTTGTAAAAGGTTTAGTTTTAATGCACTGAGATCCTTTTAATTCTTCTTTTGAAATAAAGTGGGAAAGCAAAAACACATTAAATGCTCACTACTAATATTTCATGTCAAGATAGCAGATAGCCCTTATCTTCAGGCCACCCTCACAGTCACCCATTCTATCTCCAGGGAAATTGCTATCTACACTACAACATGTAACTCACATATCTAATATCTCATATATATATTACAGATATATGAGGCCTCTTGCTTTTACCTCTTTAAAAAATAAGTAACCATTATTACAGTCACTCCCCAAAAACTCAGTAACATTACTCAAAACACGGTATACTCCTGGCAGAAAAATTGACTAACATTAAACAGACCAAATTCAAAAACTTCCTGTTCTGGAATCCAACTCCCCTTACGTGACACAAGTGCCCATCCAAGTAGCAGTAAAAGCGTCGAATGTCTACAGCCACGATTTATGGTATCAGCAAACATGAATAACAGATGAATCCAACTGGAGCAACAAACGACTGAACATTCCCCCGCCCCCATATTTCAGAGCCCATTTGCAGGGGATGACAGTTTCTCCATGCACAGCTGACAGAAAAATGCCACAGGCTTTTTCAGCACCTTCAGCAGAACCATACAAAGAAACAAGATTGCAGGCAGCTTCCTGATGCCACCTCCATGGACCCTGCAGTCCCGCTGGGCAGCAAGGAACAAAGCAAGCGAACCTCCGCGGGGCTCCCCCACGCTCACTGCCTAGCACAGACAGCTCTGGGATTGCCAACAGCCAAGGTGGGGCTACTGGACAAGGGCATAAGGATGGAAAAACTCATGAGGTCATCAAGGCCAAAGCTGGGAATCCTGTACATACCAAAGTCAGAGAAATGCAAAAAGACATAGAAAAATTAAGGTTAGAAGGATACTTCTCCTTCCCAGGCATAATCTAGTAGGCATATTCTATTAAATTCACCTTTTAAAAGAAGAGCTAAGTTGTCTCTTAGTCAACTTCCTTTCCACTAGGACCCCCAGATCCTCTTTGGGGGACCCTCCTCCTTGACTTTTACCAAGCTGGGTGTAGCATTTGCTTTTTCCTGCAATGAAGTACCTTCTCCATTCACCACAACCTTTCAAGGACAGTAAATGGCAGCCTCACAATGACATGGGCCAACTCCCTACACACCTTTAACTGCATCCCATCCAGTCTCAAGCTGCTGCTGTAGAGCTGAAGATCTATTGTATCACTTACAGAAATATTGGAAAGGATTTGGCACACATATAACTGTGTGTTATGTTAACATAACACATAATCCCAGATGGGTTCACAAACAGAATGAGAGGCAGAGAAAAATGATTGCTGAGAAGAGGACACAAGACTGAGATGTCACTAGAGACTGACTGGAAGGGTTATTTTCCCCTCCTCTGTTATTTGGACAGGGAACATAAATTCTCCCATCTACAATGAGAATCACAACTATGGGATATGACAATATGTGGCCTCTACAGTTAGATAAGATGAATACAAATAGTCTTATCCAGAGATTTTAAGGGTGGGAAAGAGAAGGAAGAGTCATATGTGCGATATAGGTGTTTCAATAGAAACTATAAAAGACTGCAGTCGTTGATACTGTACAAATATATGTGCAAATATATACCATAAAATATATGGTAATTGTGTATGTTATGTATACTCTATAAACCCAGGATGATTACATCCTCTTTTATAGAAATAGGGTGAAGCAAATTGTACTTCATTCCTCTTGTGCTCTGCGGATCAATGGGGGGATTTGTCCGCAGATGAGAACCACTCCTGCATGGGAGACTTCCCACAGGGGCCCCTGGGGTGAGGAGTACCTGGAGAAATTCGTCATTCTCCTGTTATGGGACATGCTCTTTTATTCTGAGGAGGGCCAGAACCATTTCTGAGCTGCTGCTATGCTTCTGCCACTGCTTGATACACAGCTGCTTTAGGCTTTGATGGAACATTTTAAGAGAGACAGCCTAAAAGGTCATAAGAATCATGCGCTTGGTTGCATGAGCTTCCCCCAAAGGAGGGACAGATTTTAATACCTCCTCCACATCAGGAAAACCGGAAAGTGCACAAGTAGGTGACTTAACTATCTGGAGGAATTTTCACAGAACAAATGACACATGTAATATTCTGAAAGGAAAATCCTACCTGCACTCTGCTGCTATTTCCTTTCCCATTCTAAAATCAGAACTTAACTGAGGACAATTGTTTAACAAAAAAGATGTAGAAATATTCTAGATTCAAAAACATCCTGTCTGCAGGACTGAAAAGAAAAAAGGAAGGATAACAACAATAAGAATGTGGGGTTATAAGAGTCCATTGAAATTTCTGTTTTATCAGCTCTCTTGTTTGAAAAAATCATTATGTATTCCCGGCCATGATTTTTTGATGTTTCCCAATAGAAAGGATTATATAATTGTGTACATGTTATTATCGATGACACCACTATGCTATGGAACCACTGACAGTTTACACTTAATTACAGATGGCAGCTTATGAAATAATTATAAAGAAAAGATTGGACAGCAACCACAGTGATTTCATGCTTCCTCTTCATGTCTGCTTAGCACAATATTGTTGAGTCCCTCGACTTTAAAAAATGATGGAAGTTATCAATCAGATAGTACCACTGCAGACTGGGAGGTTGTCTTACTGTTGTAGGAAATGGTACCAGTAATGCTTGCCACTCAAAGTCCACATCTTTGCAGAACGTGTCCCCACAGCCTGGAAGACTTGCTGTTGGCCATGTAACGACCACTGCCAAAATAAGTACTAATTAGCAAGCCAGGTTCACAGGCTGTTCAGTCAGGGCCATATACCATGTTGAACAATGGATTTTCAGAGCAGCAGCATATTCTCTTGAGCTTAAAGATCTGAACTGAAAAAGCAGAATTTGAGTATGAGGATCTTACACCTGCTTGATTTCATTCTATGGCATTCATTTCCAGCCCCAGTGAAATTCCCTCCCCTCCATGAATTCACTAATTAAATTGCCAATGGCTTTGATACTGACGCTACCTCACTCCAGGGAGAATTTTGCCTGGCTCTCCAGAGATTACTTTAATGTGTTCCATCTTAAATTGGTAGGCACTTTTTAACCTGTTCCTTCCTGATTCCATCTCACCTTTACGTTACTACTATTAGTGCATTAAGCCTGTAACTATTATCTTTTTAGTGAAGGGCTAACGCAAAGTAGCTATTAAGCTTTTCAGCGTTCTACATACCATATTTTTTTTTCTTCCATCCTCTTAAGCAGAGGACCGACAATTCCTTTTGTTATTCCCTGGCTTCTTATGCATTTTAAAAGCATGCTCTTTCTGCCTTTTACATAGTTTGCTAATGGTACCTCATTTGAAGCCTTTACCTTTCTGACTCTTTCTTCAGATTCATCTCCACCCAATCCTCCCTTCTGTAATTTTACTCAATTCTTATGCAGGTACAGTTTTGTTGTTCCAAAGATGCTGAAGAATTTTGTTGGGGCTTTTTGGTTTTTTGTGGGTTTTTAGTTTGGTTTTTGGTTTTGGGTTGGTTTTTTTTTTTGGTGGAGAGAAGAATAAGGAAGGCAGATTAGGAGTATTCAAGTACAGTTTAGTGGTTCTGTGTAACCCTTATCCTAAACATAGCTTCTTTCTTTTTTTCACTGGAGCTGTTGAAGGTCTTTGTGGTGAACAGCATTAATTACAAATGTATCCCTCTTTTGTCACTCTCTCATAAACTGCTTATGACTTTCCAAACTATAGGATGCTTGCTGTTTCAATAGCCAGTCACTTCCATTACATGATTTAATTTCTTTTTAATCATGTGATTAAATAATAAATAATCTAAGGTCAAGGCTGCTGTACACTTCCAGTTCAGTAACTATGCTAAAATTCAGGGCAATTTTAGGATCAGGAGACTTTTTTCATTAAACATGAGAAGTGTTTGGGAACATCTGTACATTAACATCCACACAGCGATATCTTGCAAGTTGTATTTCAGACAGAATTTGTGAATTAATAATTAGTTTTTCATTATATTCTCAGCTCTTCAGTGAGACGTTGCACCTTAATAATTATGTTGCCTGTAGAATTGGGCATCAGAGGCTGATTAAACAAGTCTCTGCATCATATTATCATATCGAATAATTCAGACTGGAAAGAAGCTCTGGAAATCATCTGGTCCAGACACTCACAGAAAGCACGGCTAGCCTCAAGGTTAAATCCAAGTTCAATGGTATATTATATAAGGTAACCTGATCCTTCAGGACTTCAATGTCCTGTGTGAATGCCACATCTACGCACACCCTGCTATGCTATTGAAAAAGGCAAGCTGAATAAAGAAATAACTGGTGATGTCTAATACGTCACCGACCTATTCCCACTCTTTAGGCTCTTTGCTATGTTGGACAGCTATTAATGCATACACAGTTGCTTTAGGGTTTCTTTCGAGACCAAAATACCATGGCTACAGAAGGAGACTTTTCCAACACTTTTAATGTGCCTACTATTTTTGAGGCTTTCTGCAATAGCGGAGGATCACACCCACTGCTCTAACTACAAACGTTTTTAGAGTAAAAACCTAAGGAGGGACATATGTTCTTTTTTAAGGAAAAGTGTGCAATAGTTGTTTACTTATTCATCCACAAATGTGTTTTTCACATTTTCCACATATTAGAGAATCTTAAGAAGATTTCATACAGCTCTCGTTATAAACTGCTCTTATTTAGAAATCTTTTTGTTTCTGAAAAATGCAGTTCTACTTTTATTTAACAATATTTGTATTACGTTCTATAATATCACATATACTAGACCACACCTTTTAAAGTCCAAAACTCTACTCTCATCAGTCAGAATGCCTGATGTATACTGAGATTGAAATACTTTGCTCAAGGAATATTAAATATATATATATTTTTTTTAAAAAAATCTCAAGTCGTACAGAAAAAAGAAGAGATGATTACCACTATATTTTCAAATCGTATCATACAGAACTCTAACATTAAGAAACACCACTGTGTTACGATAGATAGTATTGCAGTTAGGAATTTACATATAACGTGATTGTGCTTTGAAAGATGTGTAGCTTAATATTAAAAAAACAAAAAATACATGATAGGATGACAAAACACAAAATGAATCACATATATTCGTACAGTTTAAGGGACTGATTTTCCTCTGCATTACAGTGATATAAATTAGGATCAAATCTATGAAATCATTGGAGATACAGTGTGTGTGAGAAATGAATCAAATCCAACTTTCCTTTAATCTACTCAGCACTTCTTTTCCCTCTGAGCAGACTTGCCCTCCATTCTCCCCAAACAGAAGGGACAGAGCAGAAAATTATCACCTATTGGTGATAATGGTGACTAATAGCATCCCCTATCATACCAATTATTTAAAATGTTTTAATGTAATCCTTCATAAGCCACTACATATAATTAACAGATGGAGAGAAGAAAAATTACAGGCAAAACGCTGAGCAGAAATACATATGCAGACTCACTGCTGAACTTGTTTGACACAATCTGACATTTCTTAGTAAAAGAACAAAGTAATTCCAGAAAGACTTGGTGAAGAAACTTCTATGAATCTAGGCAAAGTAATCATTCAAGAATATATTAAAAAGAAGAGGAAAACAATGGAGAGGTAGATGTTCTTAGAATAAAGCAAGAATGGATCCAAGAGATACCTTATGACTAAATCATGTGCCTTTTCCCTATTCTGGGAGCTTTGCTGGGTCCTTGCCCTAGGCACAGCCTCCTTAGCGAAGCTCAAGTAAAGCACAAGATGCATTGTACATAAACCAGATCAAAAATTGCACATTTTTTGCAATAATAAGAATTCAACATATATCCTTCCTTTGTGCTTTCATGTCTACAACATGTAAAACTGGAATAAAACAGGAATAAAAGATACCGATCATGCTTACAGTTAAACAGGAATCATTGGGTGTAAAATATGGAGACCAATCAATCTTCCCACATACCATTAATGAAAGCTGCATCAGTGCTTTGTGTCAGTCTAGCTCCTTCAGTGTACAGAGTGAGTTACTAGTCTGGCTTGCTATGAAAATCTGATTTTTCTTGCCTCAGTTTTTGCTTTAACCAAAATAACTGTTATCAGAAGTTGCTACAGAAATTCAGTGAATCGCATATTTCTCTTGGAAATAACACTGAACTAATGTCCTAACAGGGTATTATAGATATTTGTCATTAGAGATCATATCTTGTGTAGGAGTTGTAAAGAGTGGCAATATTAACATTGCCGTAATTAAAAAATTCAGCCTCATCTGCTTTGTTTTGCTGCAGAAAAGCTAACTTGCTACTCATGGCATCCGGTTAAATCCTACTGACATATCCTCCACTTTATTTTTCCTTCTAAGTTGCCGTATTACTGCTGTTAAATACTGGACAACTTGCCCTCTGCCTTTATTCAAACATTCTACAGAAGACAGTGGAAAAAGGTAAAATATGAAACCTGTAGAAATTATTTCTAAAACTTTAATAAATTGCTTTAGTAATATTACAGAAATATGTCTTGTGGTTTAAAAAGTTACAAATAATATTTCTACTGCTTTCTGTAGGTGTTAGAAACATCTTTAGAAATCTCGATCAGATGCATTTTATCAAATGCTATTTGATTAAGAAGTATTAATTTCTATACGATTGCATCACAAAATTGCAATAAACCTAATTTCAGCAACGCTGAGGCAATCCTGCGTGTACTGACAGTACCTGATCTTGTCTGGCAGACAGGGAAGCTGGAGGACATGTGTAACCTTTTCTGTATATACACACATTCAAGTACTTTTTTCAGGGAATGGAAATAATCTCTGCACACAAGCCTGCATTAGCCTAGCACTGATAACAGCACTAACTTCTCCAGTGTGGTCTCACACGTACAGAAACAACCCGTACACTTTTAAAAGCTGTCGCGAGAGCCACGCTCCCCACTGCTCCATTTTGAGGCCCGCTGATGCTGCCTCAGGCACACTGTAAGCCTCTGCTTAACCTCTCCCAGGGCCACGGGTCAGAGTCACAACTGAGATCACGTTGTTCAGAAGTTGTAAATGGTCCATGGCCAAATTTACAGTACATGATATTGGTTGCATTAGGATGGTCAACAAGTAGACAATTGTCAAATGTCTGACATTTCTTTCATTTTTTATTCTGAGCTTGCTTTCTTTAAAACAGACATCTTCCCAACACACAACATCCAAACCACTCTCCTAAACAATAATTTCAGAGTCTTTGAAAGAATAAGCTCGTCCACTGGCATAGCATCCCTTAATTAGGCCCTTCCAGCAGCACCTTAACTTACCCATGTGCTGCTAACAAAGTTCCAGCTTGTTGAGCTCAGCTCCTGGGCTGTTTCCAACCAAGACCTTGCAGTTGGGGTTGTGATACTTCTATAAACTGGAAAACTAGGGCAGAGCAGTTTGAAGTACCTCACTGCTGACAACTATACACATTAAGCACACATGCAAAAAGTCTTTTGTCTCCTTGGATTGGTTTGAACTCTGCTCTCAGAAGTGACAGAAGATGAATTAATCTCTCTCATCCGACTTTGTGCCAGTTTCACTGGCCCATTCTTACACGGTGAGGTTTAACAGAAACCCATTCACAGTACTTTTTAAGGGTATATTCCCATTCTCTGTTCATTTTAGTTACTCCACTTGTGAAAGTGGATTATAAAGCTGGAGAGGGAAGAGTGGAAATCAAAAAGGAAAAGAGATTAACACAGTGCCTTCCCTCTTCAGGAGCTCTGCCTTGAAGGTTGCACATCCCCATTTCTTGATGTAACGTTATAAGATGATTTGACCTAACACACCACATTATTTATAAATTATACTGAATATGCACTATAATACACTTGAAAAGATACCATTAAAGAAACTTCATGCATGGGGAGGGTCTATAGGCTTTTTGATCAGAAAAAGAGGACATTTACATTAAAAGAAAAATGTCTCAAATCTTATTTGGAGATGTCAAAAAATTTAGTTCCTTTATTAATATGAGAAGTTTCATTTTTGTAAGATTCTTCTTCCAGTATCATGAACAGAATTTTAAAGGGGGCCTGTACCACATGCTCATATTTCAGATTAGGTACCCACAATTTTGACAAAGGCAGTTTTACTTAAGAATTTTCCACATTAGAAATTCCAATATAAATACAGAACCACCTTAATGGTATTAATTTTATTTGTCAGTGATTTTAAAAAACCTTTGCATTATATGATGTTTCTCATTCATTGAACTAAAATTATTAAAATGAATAAAGCAATAAATGTAAGCTTTAAGAGGTTAATGGCATAATAGCAAAAGGAAAGGAAATTCAGTGGGAAAACAATGAAAGCACTTTTGCAAAAATAATAAACATAAAAAGCTTCCAGGAGCTTTGCAATATACAGGGGGAGGGAAGAAATAAAGCACTTCCAACAAGTTGCAGGTATACAGTATGAGAGAAAGTGAATACGTTGCCAAGAGGGAGTGATAATGGTTTTGTATCCATAATTCATTCATCTCGAGGGACGCAAGATTACGTAATGTAGTGGCATTGCTGTATCCTGATTCATTAATAAGTCCTACAGAGTATTTTCTGCATTCATAAGTTGGGATAGTGTATGAAATGCAGAGCCACTTTGTAAATTACTGACTCACATTTTCCTGACAGTGCTGAATGCTCTCATGGTTTGAAGTTCAATTTCATACCAGTGCTAAGACAGGGTGAAAGTCTGAGCGACAGCTCAATCATCATTGTATGGGCCAATCAGAAAGACTAGGATTAATCACACTGGTGTTGAAAGAAGAAAGAATAAAAGAGCAGATACACTTCCCACTTGATCATTAGTTTGCGGTAACACAAAAGGTGATGGAAGCTTGAAGGAGACACAGATAAAAGTGGCAGTAATAAAAATTGGCACAGATGAAATATGGGACTCAGAATAGGGAGGTGAGAATTGGAAGAGTTCAGAAGGAATAGCAATTAAGCAAGAGAGGAGAGTTTGTGAGCATGAGTATGTTACAGAACATTTGACATAGACATTGCAAGTGAAGGAAAAAACGATGGTGAGAAACGAAAAATAAGGTCAACAAAGAAACAGTGTTGCATTGTAATGAAAGAAGAAAGAAAAATCAATTTGGAAAATGACAGGTTATTGGAGGAGGGGTTAATGTAGAACAGAGAATGAATCCTAAAATTTTAAACAGGGAAGTTAAACATGAGTGAGAAAGACAGAGGGAAATGAAATATGGAGTGGCCGAGAGAAATTACAGTGGTACCTAATCTGAATTAAAAACACATCTTTCATTTCCACTAAGCATGAATTCTTAGATTTCTTTCTACATATCATGTCACATTTTCCAATTAGAGGAGAAGTGCAAATGTAATTCATCATAGAAAACACTGTGACTTTCCCTCTCTTTACCCCAACCATGAGAAAACCTGTGGGATATCCCTGAGGCTTCCAAGACATATCTATATGATTTTTATGCTGCAACAACAACTCTGAAATGTGTGGTCTCTTCTTTGGCTTTGAGAGCCGGGTTGTGTCAAGACAGTGCAATCAGGAACACTTCCTGGAAGAACTGCTTTTCAGACCCTTGGGGTAGGAGTCCAGGAAGAAGATACATGCATTGTCCCTGTCTTTACTGCCTTTCAGGATAAACTACATTGCATCAGAGAAGGTATAATGGATACATGCTCTTCCTCAGTCTGTCATCATGACTTTTCTTTTCACTCAGTCCCCAGTTCACCCAAACCTACAAGCGCGGTCATGAGGCTCCATGAGGGCACTCAAGAAGAAGCAGGGCAGGTGGGCTGATGGCCTCAGAAAGCCTTGAGGCTGGCAAGGAGGCCTGGGGAAGTGCTCAGAGGACAGCTGTGCTGGGGTGTAATGGCACTGGTGAACAAACTGAGCTGAGACCTTTCATACCAATCTCCACATTTCACTTTACAAAACAGCGAGCAGATGGCACACATTTCACAGTAATGTATTTGGAAATTGCCAAAAACAAGGCAATGCTAATATTTTGACAAGCTAAACAAGTACATGTAGATGCTTGAAAGCCTTTATTTTTATTCATTTAGTTTTTAATAGTGCCGAAAAAGTGACTTTCTTCAAGTTCCATGTATGTTGTAGTAACAAACGCTACTGAAGTGAGTTTGCACCACACCCACAAATAAGCTGTTAGTGGCTCTCTCCAGGTCTGGGGTAATATGAGATACTCACAAAAAAATATAGTCAGTGCTGTGAAAAACAGCTGGAACTGTGAATAAGTCATTCTGAATACTCTGTTTTTCCTATCCAAGTATGGCAAGCTATATACATGTACTATATAATCTAGAATTTGGAAAAAATAATGTGTCAGCCAAGCATCTCTTGAGATGGATGACCTGATACCAGATGATGAACATCTCCAAGAAGCATGAAAAGAAAGAGCTTGCTCAAAACCGTAGAACAGGCGCTTGCCTCGCACAGAGTGTTAACATCTCATGGCCAGCCACAGGTCTGTGAAAGCTGATTGCTCCTTTGCCTATCGATCTGAAACTCTGCCTTCAAATTGCTTCTAGCTTTTCTTAATTGCTATCTTCCTGTAACTGCTTGACAGTTTGACAGAGACTGCATTTCTGAGTAATTTGTCCTTTTTGTTTAGTTAGAATGAGGTTTAGGGTGTGGTTAATAAAGGGAAATAGGGAAGGAATATTTTGCATTGGAACATGGGCATACAGTGACACAGAAGGGGATTATTAATTAGTACAAATAATTGGCATGAATTCTTAGTGGCAGCACATTACGGTTGTGCCCATGAAATTGGAATCCTAAAATTTAATCTTACAGAAAAAGAACCTGGATTTCACAGTGGACTTGAGCCCAGTGGAAGAAAAGTGATGTAAATCTACACCACAGCCTTTTGTGGTATCATCAGGACAAGCACAGAAGGCAAAAGGGATGGGGAGATGCAAAAGGCTGAACTGAAAGCAAAGGATAAAGCACTCGGCTCCCTTTCATTCTCTTTTATTTTACTGTGGGGATCTAGTTATTGTCTCAGTGATCCACTGAAGTGATTGGTATCTTATATTAACAACATTCCAGCCTGCCACCTCCATGTACACCTGTGCCTGTCACTGTGTGCCTGCCATCATCCAGTCAGGTGTCCTAATCAAAGACACAGTAGTATACTCAGGGTTTCTTGTTTTACTCTTTATTTCATTAATGTGCACATCTGGACTGAAAAGTCATGCAGAAATATTGTGTTTAAAGCACAGGAAGCTTAGCAGGCATTGCCACCAGACGTGAAAGGCTGCTAATTGAGCGCTTCCCAATAACTTATTGATTTTAATCAAGTCTCCCTAAAGAAGCATGCCAGCAGCAACACTGACAGCTATGTACATAAAGAAACAACAATAGGTAATGGAGCAGCAGTGTTGGGAGAAATATTAAATCCACTGCTTTTCATAGAACTGATGTGAATCCAAATTTGGAACATATATATGAGACAAGAAAACACCTTAAATTACAAGAATGAGAATCAGATTTTTCAAATTGCTATCATTTGAAGCATTTTGTTGTTAAAAATAAGCAAATCATAAGGGAAACCCACTAATAAACACTGATATAGTGAAGTTAATAAAAAGCTCTCATTGAAAACTAAGCTATCAGTTTTCCTTTAGACAGAGGGCATTAACATAAGAATGCTTAAAGAGTGGGTTTTCTGTCAAATATATCCCCCCAGATAAGAGAAAGCTACACAAAACCATTATCTTGATTGACACGATAATATGTATTGGTCAAAAATGAACACTTCCAGAAAGCCCTATTTCATACACAGAAATAAAACATTATGGCAAGTTTTGGCTGTTGTAGGTGTTGAATTGTGTTAATTTAAAGTAAATCTTTGACAACTTCTGGAGTATTTTGCTGTGTGTACTTCCAGTACGTGATGAACTAAAGAGCCTGCACTTTAGATACTTGATAGCTGGTGGTATAAAAAGAAAAACATTGTATGCAAGAGACCCTCTAAGAGCATAGCCTTGAAGCACTATGCTGGATTTTAGAGCTGACACGTCTTTATCTTTGCACCTGGATCTGTGACTATGGTATCTTCAAATATGCTCTTTTGTCTCAGATCAAATGATCTAAATTGCCTTCAACTGAGTTACTGGAGAAACTGTCACTGTCATCTTGGGAATTTCTCCCATCTTGGAATGAAGGACAGGTTTTTTTAAGGCCACTGCCATCTTCACTGTTGGGTTGAATTGTTGTTTCCTGGAAGACCCTATAGATTTGTTTGGATATTATAATACTTTAGTTCTTTCTTTTAGAGTGACAATTCAGTTTTTTCCTAATAGAACCGGGAAGCAGATCAAGTCTCTGCAGATATTGCTACCAATGTATTGCACACAAAAGCTTATTAGTTTTATAAAGTTAGGGATCTTCTTTAAGAACTGATGGATAGGAAAATCCAAATATTGGAAATGTCAAAGGAATCTTTCAGTATCTTTATCAGTAGTAGTGACTGTACTGTTTTTAAGTGGAATGGCTCAGTCTCGTCAGCTTCTGCGAGTTATCTTGAGATCACAGCACTGCCCGGAGTCTTTCCTGTCTCTGTCATCTCTATCCTTGTCATGTCTCCTACACCAGCAATTGCTTTCCCAAAAATGGCTTCCTGTGAATCAATTAGGAAGCTTGGATCAAGTTTATGGCTAGCGAGGTCATTTACTGGTTTTCATTAAGGCTGTCTCCACTCAAGTAACAAAGCAAAAGAACTCTGCAATGCAACACAATGGTATTGCTACCCTGTCAGTAACCACTGAAGTCTAAGTGTCCATCAGCTGTACTCCAAAATTTGCTCATCACGGCTATCTTCCCAGCAAGTCTCTGTTCTAAGCTGCTGCATTATGTATTCAGTGCAAAGCATATTCATGGTTATCCCAATCATGTGTTTGGATTACAAAGGATGCACCGTTGCCATGCTTGGATTACTTCAATTTGTAGTGAATTTACCAAATTCAAGATTTTGAATATATAACCTGCAAGTATATAACCATAACCTGCAAGAGCAGGCTGCCTGTACCTGGTCAAGACGAGCATTATTCAGCATTTCCAAGTTGTTACTGCACGTAATCTTATGCTCTATTACTATTACAACCAGATGCTCAGCAACCTGAAACGCAGGTGCCAAGGCAAAGGCGCAGCCAAGGCTCACGGTGGGGCTGGAGCTGGGGCCCAGCAGCTGCTCCTGGCTCCTGATGCAGTTTAAACCCAGCTGAGCCAGGGGACAATGCTGATCCCCTCACCATCCTAATTCTTTGTAAAGCAGCATTTCTCATCTCCTGGTAAATTTCTTTACCAGCACACTTTATGTTTGGGGAAGAAACCCATGATCTGGCACACTGTCCTTCAGTGACTGAAAACCCAGTTTTGCTGCAGCACCTGCCAGGGCTTCCTCAGCAATTCAGGCAATGAGATGATAGACCTGAAGACCCTATTGACTGGGTCTTACCTAGTGTGGATAGCCAGGAAGGAACATACAGGTGTTCCCTGTCTGTTAATCATCTGAGATCAACTGGTTTTGTCACAAAAAAGCAAAACATCTCTGCTTAGGTCTTCGGGTCCAACAAGATAAAGGTTTTAAGTATCAGCAATTATAACAACCTGTTATATGTTGTTTTGTGTTAGCATAAATTAATAATACTAGTTATGTAACAGTTTAAACATTTTAGTAAAGCATTACTGCTCTTTGTTACTGTACTGGCTGTTTTACCGCTGCTCCAAATTTAACTGTAATACTGAACTAAATGTTAAAAGCTTTCCATCTGCTAAGAAAACTGGGCATGGGGCTACATCTCATGACACTCTTGCCTCCTTCTCTCTTTCCCAAATTTCTCAACATCTCCAAATTATCCCAGTCCTCCACTCCTTGCATTCACTGTCATACCACGGAAGTGAACAAAGTGTTAGCAAACAGATCAGGATTTAACCATCATTTTTTGAGTCACTAACCCTGCAAAACATTTTCTCATACGAAAGCCATGCTGATTTGTGTCATGCAACCACAGTCTCTCACATCTCATTGCACTGCCACAGAGGCCACATTTACAAAACTAAAGCAAGTTAGTGTTAGGGAAGATCAGTGTCAAGCAAAGTGTGTGGCTTATCATATCCACTTGTGCCAGCCAGCAAAACTAGCAGTGGCAGCAGCAGCACACGCTATAATTGATTCACGAGGCTCAACCTACACATGAGGAAGGTGTTTCCTAAGCAGACACTATTCCCAGACTCACCAAATGCACTGTTCACAGATACAGGCAAATATACACTGTGACCGGACCAATACTAAGGAAGGGAAAATACTCAATGAGGTTGTAAGCCTGAAAGAGAAACAGGCAGAACTGTACAGAACACTTGGGAATTCTTTCTTCCACAAAAAAACCATGTTTATATCATCTAGACACTAAATAGATTTCTTTGAGAAAAACTGTTACATTATCTGAGTAAACATGTCAGTCAAGAACAACAACCAGCAATTTACAAAAATGATGCTCGATTATTTAACACTGAAAGAGTAAGGTTCCATGGGGAAAAATGTTTTTATTTACACACTGTATCTAGAACAGGTTCAGGCTGAGATGGAATAACCATAACAGATATTAAGGGTTTCGTTAACTGAGCAAAACCCCCCAGGTCCAGTATTGCCTTTTTAAGTGTTTGCTTGTAGTTTTGCTATGTGGCTCATTGACACATTCAACTCCTCACTCCATATATATTCCAAGAGATCTTCTAAAGAGCAAGAGGTCTTCTAAGGAGAAAAGAGAGATTCCCCCTTTTTTTTAGGGGAATAAGGGAAATCCTTACAGTGAGCTGAGCTCTAGCATTACAGACTCTTGAGAACTCCTATTTATTTCACTGTACTCAGCACATCACCTGATTAGGCTTCGAATCATTAAATATCGCTGCGTACAAAAGGAAATGATGGAATTACACATTGCTCCCCAGTTATTGAGGTTTTCATTACTGCCAGCTAATTTTCTCATTGTACTTTCGTGGGGTTTCTCCTAACTTAACATTCTTTTAAGGTAGCCTGTGTTGAGGGAATTATCTTGTTTTTCAAAGCAAATTTTAGCTGATTACTAAGTATTTACATACTGTAATTTGAATGTCTAATTATACAATTAGTGTAAATACATGTAATATGGTTTATTTTTCACAAAAGCTGATAAGGTACATTGCTTTTTGCATTCCAGTGTTACGAGATTTTCACTGCTTGTAATACACAATCCAAAAATTCACATTAAAAGCTTCTGGTAAAAGCTGCTTATTCATCAGTTAACACTTTCTAAATGATTTGAAACACTTCATACCATAAACCAAAAGAAGACATCTGCCTTATAGCTAAAGACTAGAGCTCCCAACAACACCTTCCGCTCCTAAATTTAAGAGTTGCCTTAAGCCTCTCTATTTTTCCCTTGCAGGGCTTCGTGATAAGTTTCCTTCCACCTTAAACTACCCAGCACTAATGAGAATTCACTTAATGACTCCATTAATACATCACTGCTGGCCTAAGAGATATTTTCATGTAACTTGTATTGACATTTAAGATGATACCCTTGATGAAACAAGGAAAAGAGCACTTGGGAACATGATCGGAGAAGATGTTCCTCAAGTTTTAGAGCTACTTCCTTTTTAAGCAGCTATAGATAATAACTTCCTAATTAGCGGGCAGCAAAGTGTTTCTTCAGGCTCAGTTGCTGAAGCAATAATATGTAGGCACCGAGCTACAGAAAGCTGCCAGCCACCTTTGCTCCTCAAAAATCTTTAATATGTTTCTAGAATTAAGTTTGACTAAATCTGAGGCTTCAGATATAGTGATATTTCTGTAAGTTTTATAAAATTTCATCTAGTAGCAGAGAAAAATTTAAATCAGTGCCTTTGTGAGTAGACGTTTGCACTGCAGCAGGCATGCCCATCACTCGCAGCCAAGCAGGACACGCACCCAAAGGATACGCTCTGCGGCTAGTGGGGAGTAGGGTGATGCATATGGGGACAAATGAGATGACAGGAGTTACTGTGATGGAGGGTGTGGGGACCCAGAGCAGAAACACAGAACAAATCCTGTTTCACTGTTTCACTGCTCTGGGGGCAACGTGTCTGCAAGTGATCAAGACTTTTTTAGAAACATTTTACCTTCCAGAGATGCAGCACCTGACAGTGATTGAAACAATTATTTATGTACCAAATATACAGAACACAGATTAACACCTAATTCTTTTAAATTACTGCAGAGGTTCTGAAAGACTGAAAATCAGCAGACAGGCTTCCACAATTTCTGTAAAGCATGGACATTTATTTCTGGCAGAATATAAGCTTATGTCAGAGTGAGTTTATATGTTCAGTTTAAATATGATTTCCTCTCACCCAAGCTAGCGTTGAACTCATACGTTCTATTTTTTAATATTTTTTTTTTCAAACTTGACTTTATTTTAATTAAGCATATAGAAATCTTGTTTAAACAATGTGGAAAGATCAATTACGTAAGGAACATTTCTGAATTATATGTTATAAAAATATTTCTTTATGTATATTTTCTTAACTTGGTATTCACCTCACGGTGGAAAATTACTTCAGTTGGATATTGGATTTTAGAGCACCCTGGAAAATTGCGTCAACATTTCATGAGACTAAGTCCCATGTTGTCAACATGAAGCTTTAACTTTAGCAGCCGCTACCGTTCCCCAAATGTATTTTATGTAAATGTCCTTCACAGAAATTAATTTTAAAAGGGAAACTAAGAAAAGCAAAACTAACACCAGGGACTAACACTGGCCTCCACAGCACTAAGAGCTATGGGCTTTCTCTTGAGATGGCCACCTGGACTAGCCTATGTTTCTAAGGTATAATAAATGAAACTCTGCAAGCGCGTCGTATTTTCCTAATGTATACACCAGATTTTGCTGTCCTTGATCACACTGAAAAATATCTTATCCTAAGAATAAGATAAATTTAAGATGGTGCTATTAAGAGTAGGTCACCTTTTGACATGTGAAGATGTCAGATTCTGGCCTAAAGATAGCAATCCTATACATTTATTTCCTATTCTTATTGAAAAAGAGGACACCATTAAACCACAAACAAAAGGCTTAGCACTATAAAAGAATAAATCAAACCTGTGACATGAGTGTATTTGAGAAAAAAGAACAAAAGGAAGAAAAAGGATGTTTACTTTATAAATACACTGCACCACAGCAGAATAATTTCAAAATTACATTTCTTAAAATTCTTGGCCCAGCAATAGAATATAGTCAAGTCCTTAAAGATGTTGAACATACACTTAATTTTCAGCTTATTTTTGTGCCCCCTTGGCCTCAGTGACAGTTAAGGATGTGTTTAAATGTTCTATTTAATCAAGGCTTCATTTATGAGGATAATAATGCATTTACGGCATATATTTTTCTACTGCAAGATACAACTTACAAACCAAATGTGAGGAATATCATGTTTGGCAGCATTCCCTAAGGGAGTCTGGATCTATAAACACATGGATGTAATGCGTTTGTTAATGCAATTCTTCTTTCATTTTCTGACAGTTATAATATAAATAACATTTTCTCCTTAGGAAGCAATCCAAATACAATCAAACCAGTATATTAATATCTGTTAAGGTAATTTTCAACTTTGTAACTATTTTAGAATTCCATTTTGTGAGACACTATAAGAAACTGGACGCAGACATGAGACAGCAACCATACATCACATCCCAGTGCACAATCCACACACCAGTAGGACAGATCTCTTATATCTTGTGTTACTTTGCCGTGGAAGACAGACGTATCTCTCTGCCAGCCTATGACAGATGCTTAGACATTATTCTTTAGCTTTAACCTCTTCTTTATTCTTTCAATTTACTCTCAAACAGCCTTTGTGCGAGTCCTCCACAAGTTAGGAGTCTCAGCTGAAAGCCTGGACAGACGGGAAGACAGAATGCGGCTCCTGGTCAGTACTTGGAGCCATTCTGCAGGAGAACGTTATTTCTGAGAATGTGGAAGGGGGAGCCATGTCCAGCTCAGATATGAAAATTACATCTGCTTCCACGATCTGCCACTTAAAAGCACTTCAATCCCATGGAAATTCTAAGTCAGGCCATCAGGTCTAAGTGAGACTGGAAAGATGTTTTGTATATCAGACAGAATGAATTGATTCAGTCTGTATCAAAATGAAATAACTCACAAATAAACACAGTCATACCAGCCACTCATTTATATGTGCTGGACTAACAAGCAGACATTCAAAAGACCATGACAAAAAAGCCAGATATCAGCCTGGGTTCAGAGGAATACAAGGAATCCCTAAAATGGCTTTTTTTCAAGAACTTGCCAGTTAATCAGGAAATAAACAGAAGCACAGAATCAACAGATTGGAAAACTCAGCAAAAGATCCAGAAGTTGGAAAAAATGTGGGTTGTGAATATTTTGTTCAAATTAATATTCTGGCAGCTACATTTTGAACAAGCTGTAATTTGTATAAGGCACCTTCTGTTAAATTTGTGGCACAGAATTACAAGGACTAATCCAACTTGAAATCAAACCATGGATTTGCATCAGTACATCTATTTACCCTTACTCACCCAGGCCTAAACTACTGAGAATGAGATATTTAAAATAAGAGAATGCAGATGAACACTTAAAAATAATTGTCCTTCAAAAGTAAACGATGCATTTTATGTCTCCAAAGAATCTGAAGTAAAAGGACCTGCATAAGTCTCTGACCAGTACTCATGCTCTGACAGTTTTTGTTCTATATATTAATTGTGTACAACACATAAATTCATAGCTAGCAATGAGGTTTTAGGAACAGAATTAAGAAAAGGGCTAATCTATCAGCTATGTTGTCAACACAGTTTAGAGAAATGAAGGCAGAACTACTACTCTATCAAAATCAAAGCCATGGACAATGCTCACTTCTGCAGAGTGACTGAATCAAAATTTTTCTGCCATGCATTTTATTTTTGAGTGCTTACAAAAAGGTAAATCACTTTAAGAGGGGTATGTAGCACAACAGTGACAAAATAATCTGGTAGAGATATACAGTTGGCAAATTATAACTTAAAGAAAAATGAATGACTGTTCTTGCTAGGATAATATGGAAACTAATGAGAAAACAGACCGAACAGCATGAATTTTTAAAACAAAAAACCCCAGCAAAACAGTGTTAGCTTTATCGCAACACACATGCTTGCTACAAACGTTATTTCAGCTCTGATCCAATGGTTTATGTGTCTCAATTTTTTGCTCTTTATGTTATTACTAGCGACATCAGCCATACTGGTTATGCTCAATATAAATAATCAATACCTAGGAATTTAAACAGGTAATTTTACTTTCCCATTAGTGATCAGATGTTGATTTTTCAGAGATATCCCCAACTGTTTTTCTGAACATCACAAACCAAAATGGTTATTACAATCACTGATATAGAGAAAAATGTTTTAATGTCAGCCAAGCTTTAGAGGCCACTCAACATTAGGTGGATTGTACATGCTCTTCAGAATGGTACCACTGATTTCAGCTACGCTACCATGCCATTTTATAGGTTGATCATGTGCACAGTTTCCCTAAAGTCATATTTTATGTATTCAGCGAGGCCATACCTTGGCAACTGGATGACACGTAGTGGGCATACACCTGATCTATAATTCAAAACAGCAAAGCACATTTCAGCTTTGATGGTAAGTGTGCTATATACCCAATTTTTGCTTCTTTTCATCCAAGAAATGATAACCAGTACTGAATTATCATGATCCAACCTGCTTTCATATTTTAATGATCAAAATAATCTGATTATTATAATATAATTAGAAAGAAAGTATTTCCAGATCACTGCTGACAGTGAATTTGGATAATCCTAAAGTCACCCCTGAAAGTTATACCAAAAAGGTATAAAAGTCTGTGTATTAACCTTGTAAATAGTGTGCTGTAAACCAGCATTATCCAGGCTTTGGAAGAACAGTATTCATCCTCCTCTGTTGCTTATTAGAAATTAAATCATTCTACAAGCAGTATGAATTATCCAGTCATGGAATAATTTAGGTTGGAAGAGACCGAAGGAGGTCATCTACTCCAACCTCTTCAAAGTTAGATTCAAGGTGAGCTGGATATAGCAATCTGCTTCTTAAATGAGCTGGACCAGCCAGCCAAAATCTAATATAAAATTCTGCAGAGGGCATTGATTTTATGAAATCAAGTCACAAAACCTAGAAGCACTTCCACCTAATAGGTGTCACAAGAAGGCCTACATAACACCAGAAATAAATGCAAATGTTACAGCCACATTCATCAATATAATACATTACCAGTAAAACCATTGTGCTGAAGTCTATGAACAACTTCTTCAAAACATATCAAGCACGCACACAGCCTCTACATTTGCAGGAAATTTTTTCAGTGCATGATATAATCAAATGTCTTACTTATGTTAAGCCCCACATGGATGGGGGGTGGTTGTCTTTGCAAAGTGCCTTCAGAATGGAAGCACAACTCCAACTGGCAAATTAGTTTTCAAATATCCACACCTCTGATAAAAGCAAGGAACTTCTGAACTCTTCTCTGTGGACTACAACACAGCTTCACAGACACTCTGTTTCACACTCCACAAGAAGAGAAGAACTGGATTGCAATTCTGAGAAATGCAATGAAAGTCTCAGGAAGAGAACAACTGCTCAAGATGTCAAAAAAACGCCACGAGGGTAGGTGAAGACTGGAACTATGAGATATACATGGGTTAAATACCAGGACAAACATGTGAACTTGGATGCCCATCTTGTTCATGGGACTGCCACAGTCCACCTGCAATGCACGACACATTTCCTAAGGAGGTAAACGCCAGAACAAGCTTGGGACCCTGGTTGGGTTGCAACAGACACAATAACAAAGTTCTTTACCTTCCTATGGGTATCTAAGCAAAAAATGTTTGCTGAAGCACCTGTAGTTTCTTCTTACTCTTTTCTTCAGGCTGAGTATACAAACATACCAAATTACTGCAGATTAATACAACTCCTGCTTATAGTGATGCTATCTAGGAAGGAATATTTTAATACAAAGAGCAGGGTCTTCACACGACCTTAAGAGCTGTACTGCCATCCCATATTCGGACTCCGCAGAACTGTGTATTGCTTATGCAAGCTCTGCTGGTGATTGGCAAGATGAAGCACTTGTCAGTCATGAACCTGCAGAGTTCAGTTTAACGGGAAAAAGACTCAGTGCTCAAATCAGTTTGCAAATGGAGAAAAAACGGCTTACATAAGAGTGTTAGCAGAACATTTTATAAACTACCTGACTATCTGACTAGTTGAGGACTATTCACTACAACACCTCCTTGCCGAGGGAAGTCACTGGCAGAAAAGGAGCTGTTCTTAGGACATAGGAAACCTCTGACCTCCTGCTAGAGCTATTCCCCTTTCCCTCTTTTCTCCTCCAACATCACTAACATGATTGTAAAAAAACTTTATGTAAGGAAAAAGAGCCCAGATCAATTTGATTTTAATTAACTTTATCTAAAAAACCTGTCAGACTCACTGAATCTGTTACAGTAAAACAAGATGTTCCATTTTCCAGAGCATGTGACTTCTTTCGAATACACATGAAACCTTCTTCTATCTCATCAATGAGCATAAAGCAAAAGCCACTTATGTAGGATATTTTGTGAAGGATATGGAGTTGCATAAATGACTTTGGAAAAAATTGCTTTACATTGTTCTCTTTGACATATAATTCTTTTTCCTCTTCATGGGTAAATTGTAAAAGTATTTCTAAACAAAGTCTTATCATGAACTCATCAGTATGCATATTCTGTGCTCACATTTAGGATCTATTTATAAAATCAATTCTGTTCTGGGCTCTGACAAACAAAACTGAAATGCAGCTGTGTGACATGTTGCTAATTTTCATGAGTTCTAAAAAGCCTCAGTAGAAATTACAATCTTACTTGTTATAACCAAATAATCCCGGAGAACCCACAGGAAAGGTGACTTTTCTATATTATCTTATTTACTAATGGAAAGAAAGAAGGGGAAGGAAAGAAGAGGATAAAAATTGAAAGGAAAAACTAAGATGAAAACTTAAAAATCACAGATGTACATGCTTGAAGCCATGCTGACTAGAGAAAGTCTTCAGCATCACTATCAGAGATAAATGTATATTGAATAACCCTTGCATTATTTGCACATCCTTTATTACATTAGAGGAGTATTTGCTCAAATTTTGAATGAGCTTGTTGTTTTAAAATCTGAAAACCTCATGGTATTTAATATAAAGAGCCAAAATTCAGCAACTACATCTTTGAACAAATAAACATAAGCATATTTTGTGTGAAAAAAAATATAGTAGAGTATAAAATGATTCCTTTTTGAGAATTAGGTCATGGTAAAGAAAATCACAAGTAGTTGAAAACAGTAATGGGGGAAGGCTTCAGGGAAAATGAGATGAATTTCGTCATTAAATTGTCTTTAAATAACAGTCCATAAAGTAATAGAGTAAAATTATATGTTTATTTTCCCTTTTCCTATGTTGGATAAAGAAGGCATAGAAGGCTGTTCTATTTTTTCCTGACAAATATTTTGGGGGGTTTAATTTTGTTCCCTTACAACACAATGCTTTTCTAATTCTGCTGAAGAATTACCTGAATTTCATTTTTAATTAGGCATTTATGTTGATTAAGGGGGAGATTATTCTGAAGTATTCTTTAGGCATCAAAATTATAGAGTTGCCAAAAAATAATAATGAAATGTCCTAAATAAACATTCCTTCTAATTTAAATTATTAAATTTTCAGTCTTTTAGTTTTTTCTATGGTTTCATTTCATTAATTCTCCTGGATACATGTGAGTTCCAGAGCAGGCAAACATCCAATCTCTAAGTGTAAAACAGAAGCAGGAAAAGAGGAAGGAGACACTTTGATCAAAGAAGTCAGGTTCATCAGCCCAGGCCCAATACCGAACCAGGCAGCTACTGCACCGTCCTGGCCACACACTGCCCCTTGGGGAGGACAGACAGGGGAGCTGATCCTCACACACATGACATGGACGCTTGTCCATTCTCATGTCACTAAGTTATTATAAATTCATCTTCAATTGAGAAACTAAATTTCACAGAGAGAAGTTCAAAATATGTCCTTGTTGTCATCCTTATCTCCTGGCTAGCGTAAAAATCCCCATTGACCCGCATCCCAAGGTGCCTGGCTCTCCAGGCACTGACTGGGGAACTTCCTCACACACCTTCTGGCTGTAAATTCTTTAACAGTTGGGAACATAAAAACTAGCAGCTCTACTCCCAGCTATCAAACTTCCCCAACTCCCATCCAGGCTTACACTGTGAAGTTTGTTGTGCAATCTGAACACAGTTTTGGAGCAGACAGATCCCAAGCTGCTCATTTTTAAGAACAAGACTCAGAAAACACAGGGGAAAAAAAAAAAGAAAAAAAAAAAATCAGAAGAAAACTGTATCAAACATCTGAGGACTGTAATAATTGACACAGAGAAAGAAATCAAAAGCATTCACTTGACTAAGAAGACAGTTTTCCCCTCCTTCCCTCACAAATGATTTAAGCAGTAGTCTTCTAAATATCCACAGACCAGCAGATCTTTTTAAAGACAGTTCTGAAGAAGCAGACAGGCAATGACAGTGATATTCAGAAGTTCCAGACTACATTTGTTTCAAAGGAA